>NC_084618.1:29667801-29695301 GCF_033978795.1 Nerophis ophidion | reverse complement strand
CACACAGGAGGAGGACAGAGTGTAGGTACACAGAACATCAGAGGGTCAAATGTGCGAGAAAATGAGAGCAGGCAGTGTTGACAAACAATGTTTCAGCCTTGTGTGGGAACCTCAGGTGCAGAAACGCAAAAGAAAAATCCCCTTGGGATGCAGGAACTGGCAGAGAAATTTTCCGAGCAACGTTCATATTGTTGTTACTCACCCAGCGTTTGTGGGTCAATGCCTCACAATCAAACACTTTTTTGTTAAAATACTGAACAGATGTTTATTGGGATAAGGTATACCTCTCTTCAGTATTTTAAAATAAAAGTGTTTGATTGTGAGGCATTAAAATGCAATGGGTACATCAGACCCACAAAGGCTGGCTGACTAACAACAAAATGAACAAGGGTTAAATGATCCAGCATCTATATAATTATAAAAGGATATTGCCGAATTTATATATCAATCATTATTTTATTTGTGACCGTCCAAATAGGATCGCCTCTGTTCTCAGGCATTTTGTTGTGTAACTGCGTCAGTTTGTCTGTAACTGTTAAACGTGGTAAATAAAAATGCCTGCAGTTTCAGTCTTGATAAATCACATTGTGTGTGATGATTTATTATGTTTGCTTCTCCCTGTATTGTGGGCATTCTGATGATCATCATATTTTTGCCAAATGGATTGCGCTCTCTATTTTGCTCATGTCAGAGACGCTAGCCTCCGTGCACAAGCTTAAAGGCCTACTGAAATGAGATTTTCTTATTTAAACGGGGATAGCAGGTCCATTGTATGTGTCCTACTTGATCATTTCGCGATATCGCCATATTTTTGCTGAAAGGATTTAGTAGAGAACATCCACAATAAAGTTTGCGACTTTCGGTCGCTAAAAGAAAAGACCTGCCTTTCCCGGAAGTCGCAGACGATGACGTCACATGTTGATGGCTCCTCACATTTTCACATTGTTTTTAATGGGAGCCTCCAACAAAAAGAGCTATTCAGACCAAGAAAACGACAATTTCCCCATTAATTTGAGCGAGGATGAAAGATTTGTGTTTGAGGATATTGATAACAAAGGACTAGAAAAAAAAAAACGCGATTGCATTACGTATTCAGATGTTTTTAGACACAATTACTGGGATAATTCTGGGAAATCCCTTATCTTTCTATTGTGTTGCTAGTGTTTTAGTGATTTTAACAGTACCTGATAGTCAGAGGTGTGTGTCCACAGGTGTCTTGACGCCAGTGTCTCAGGGAAGTCGACGGCAGCTATGGACAGCGCAAGCTCAGCTGATCTCGGGTAAGAAGCGACTTTTTACCACAATTTTCTCACCGAAACCTGCTGGTAGACATTCGGTAGAGATCCATGTTGGCTTGGCCGCTCTGATCCATAGTAAAGTTTCACCTCCAGGAATTTTAAAGAATGAATCACCGTGTGTTTGTGTGGCTAAAACTTCCCAACTCCATCTTTCTACTTTGACTTCTCCAATATTAATTGAACAAATTGCAAAAGATTCAGCAACACAGATGTCCAAAATACTGTGTAATTATGCCGTTAAAGCAGACGACTTTTAGTTGTGTGTGTGTGCAGCGCTCATATTTCATAACAGCCTGTGACGTCACGCGTACACGTCATCATTCCGCGACATTTTCAACAGGACACTTCGCGGGAAATTTACAATTGCAATTTAGTAAACTAAACCGGCCGTAATTGGCATGTGTTGCAATGTTAATATTTCATTATTGACATATAAACTATCAGACTGCGTGGTGGGTAGTAGTGGGTTTCAGTAGGCCTTTAATAGATCAGCTGTCAAATTTGCGCATGTTTTAATGGACGCAAACCTTTATAAGATCCGGCCCTATGTGTTATTCACATCTTTCCCATGGCTCATATTTCATGCCTTTTGTTTCACATATTGGTCAGATACAAATCAGACTGAAGACCACCTGTCACCAGACAATACACGCACACGCAAACACACATTTCTAGAGACAAATCCGAGCATGGCTCGATACACGTGTGTGCCAACGGTGGTCTCCTAGCAACTCCTAGTTAAAAGTTTGACCTTGGAATCTGTGCACTTCCACCTACATCAGGTGCTCGCCTGCCAGGAACACCAAAAATAACCCTGAGATGGCCTTTAAACTCCATCCCCACAAAGCCAAACACTGTTCACCCACTTAACACTAAGTGGACATGATATATGCTTGTATTCACGGCAAAAGTCACACTTCGTACTACTCTGAATACATCTGGGCGCTACCACGATAGTTTATTGAGGCGTGTGAGCCTTGACGCCAAAATGTATACAGTTTAAAAGCGCTTTAATTTTGTAGCGTTATTGCTAAAGAGCTGCGTTTGTCCATGCCAGAGTGTGTTTTCAAGAAGCACCATTGTGTTTATTTTACCCACTTTTTACACAAACAATGTAACGCTGTACAGTAATGGATGCCAATAAATGGGTTTCGCCCAGATTGCCAACATACTGTTGGTCAATATGACATCATCCTATGATTTGCATAATCTGTGACAATGCATATATTTTCTTTAAAAAGGCAAAACAATACTACACATATCCTTCCATCCATCCATCTTCTTCCGCTTATCCGAGGTCGGGTCGCGGGGGCAGCAGCCTAAGCAGGGAAGCCCAGACTTCCCTCTCCCCAGCCACTTCGTCCAGCTCCTCCCGGGGGATCCCGAGGCGTTCCCAGGCCAGCCGGGAGACATACTCTTCCCAACGTGTCCTTGGTCTTCCCCGTGGCCTCCTACCGGTCGGACGTGCCCTAAACACCTCCCTGGGGAGGCGTTTGGGTGGCATCCTGACCAGATGTCCGAACCACCTCATCTGGCTCCTCTCGATGTGTAGAAGCAGCGGCTTTACTTTGAATTCCTCCCGGATGACAGAGCTTCTCACCCTATCTCTAAGGGAGAGCCCCGCCATACGGCGGCGGAAACTAATTTCAGCCGCTTGTACCCGTGATCTTATCCTTTCGGTCATAACCCAAAACTCATGACCATAGGTGAGGATGGGAACGTAGATCGACCGGTAAATTGAGAGCCATCCCACTTGGTGTGAATTCTCCTTGCCCTTATGTGGGTTCTTCCGAGGATGTCGTAGTCGTAGTGGTTTGTACAGTCCTTTGAGACATTTGTGATTTAGGGGTATATAAGTAAACATTGATTGATTGATTGAGCTTTGCCTTCCGGCTCAGCTCCTTCTTCACCACAACGGATCGGTACAACGTCCGCATTACTGAAGACGTCGCACCGATCCGCCAGTCGATCTCACGATCCACTCTTCCCTCACTCGTGAACAAGACTCCTAGGTACTTGAACTCCTCCACTTGGGGCAGGGTCTCCTCCCTAACCCGGAGATGGCACTCCACTACACATAAATTAACAAAAATTCAGTGTTTTTACTAATTAGTATTAACATAAATATTTTTCTCATACTATTTTCCTCTATTTTTCAATTGTTGCCGCTTATTTCATTTTACTTGTGCAATGACAATAATGAGATCCTTCCTTCCTTCCTACCTTCCTTCCTTCCTTATTGCACAATGTACTTTGTCAAGAAATCTTCAAGTTTCTTGAGAATTTTTCCCACCCTTTTTGGTGACAGTTTTTGTTATTAAAACGGAATAGCAACAAAACACTCTATCCGGCTGAATAATCACTCGCCATACAGCAATAGATGATACCTGTCTATTACCTGACACCTGTCACATATGCTGTAATATTGTACATGGCAATTGTTATATATTTTATGTATGATATAGACATAATATATTATTATATACGACTTTATCGTTGGAAATGCATCTGCAGGATATCCATACATCTCTGTGCCATGTCTGCCTTAGCATCGCCGGTAAAATGTGCAGACCAAACGATCGGGACTTTTAGCATCTTGTGACACAGGATCAACTTAAATCCGTCGATTGGTAAGTGTTTGTTTGGCATTAAATGTGGGTGGAGGGAAACGCTAGATGCAAATATAGCCACAAATGTACATACAGCTAGCCTAAATTGCATGTTAGCATCGATTAGCTGGCAGTCATGCCGTGACCAAATATGTCTGATTAGCACATGAGTCAATAACATCAACAAAACTCACCTTTGTGATTTCGTTGACTTTATCTTTGGAAATGCATTTGCAGGATATCCATACATCTCTGTGCCATGTCTGCCTTAGCATCGCCGGTAAAATGTGCAGACCAAACGATCGAGACTTTCGCATCTTGTGACACTGGAGCAACTTAAATCCGTCGATTGGTAAGTGTTTGTTTGGCATTAAATGTGGGTGGAGAGAAAGGCTGGATGCAAATATAGCTACAAATGTAAATGCAGCTAGCCTAAATAGCATGTTAGCATCGATTAGATCAACTTGAATCCGTCCCTGATCGTGTTGTTATACCCTCCGACAACACACCGACAAGGCATGATGTCTCCAAGGTATGGAAAACAGTCGAAAAAACGGAAAATAACAGAGCTGATTTGACCCGATGTTTATAATGTGCTTGAGAAAATGGTGGTTGACTACCTAGGTGACGTCATCGCTCCGAGAGCAAATAATAGAAAGGTGTATAATTCGCCAAAATTCACCCATTTAGAGTTCGGAAATCGGTTAAAAAATATATATGGTCTTTTTTCCGCAACATCAAGGTGTATATTGATGCTTACATAGGTCTGGTGATAATGTTCCCCTTTAATCCTTGTCTTGTGCGTTCCTCAGGGCTCGAAGATTGACTATTGTTTCGAACTGTACATGCAAGACTGATTCATTCTCCTCTGTTGATGATATTAAAAGCATCTTACCTGCTCTTCGCTCTCCTGGTTCCTGCATCTTGGGGGTCACTACTAGTGCTGCCATGCGAGTTTGTGACATATTATACTCTATAAATGTTAGTCTTACTTAAAAATGCAGACGTTTTGTTGTATTCAGTGTTAAAAAGTATTATAGGGCTCTAATGGAAATACATTTTGAAATATTTGGCTTAAATGCATGGCTATCTCAGCCAAAAAGGTTCCCGACCCCTGTTCTACAGTGAATGCATCCAGACAAACCATTGATAAACTCGCGAGTGAACATCCGCTGATCAGCCGCAACAAGCCTCTCGCCCCCCGCTGAGCGAGTGCCCACGAATGACCTGAGCAAATGTTTGCGGCGTTTAAAAGCACTTCTTCCTCTCAATAGACTCAAAACAACGCCGCTACAACTGGATGTTCCGCCGTCCATCTCTTTTTTATCCTTTTTACGGTTGGTCGGTTTGTGCGCCTTGTTTTTTAGGGGGCCATGTCTGCGTGGTCGATTCGCTCCCTCCCCTCACGTGGGCTCGAATAGAAGCGCCTTGTTTGGTGGTGCCTCATTCTAAATGTATCCCGCTGGCTTGAGGTTCATGCACGAAGGGACCGAGCTTGAATTTGTTACCGTAACCTTCAGTGTGTGTGTGTTTTTGTGTAAACATGTGTGTGAAAGGCACCTCCAAACGTTTTGCATCGATCACTGATCACACGAGGACACGGACAAGGAGGCAAAGTCGTGAACCAACTGCTGAGCGGGCAGCAGGCCCAGGGCCAAAGACACACACACACACACACACACACACACACACACACACACACACACACACACACACACACACACACACACACACACGCACGCACGCACGCACGCACGCACACACACACACACACACACACACACACACACACACATAATTTTTTTTACCTTCTTGAGACCTCTGAAAAATATTTACGTCTTTAGGACCACCTTTCTAAATATAGAAATATTTGTATTTACATTTATAATATATACATACTATGCAAATACGCTTTTAATTATTTTTATTTATTTTTAAATTTTTTGTTTGTAATTTGTTTTTTGATCTTCAATACTTACTTCAAGTTATTACAGTATGTCTCAATATACATATTTATTTTATTTTTTTAATGAATTTTGGCTAAAATGGGCGTATTTCAATTTCTCACACACACTTGTTATTTCATGTGTTGACCAGAGGGGGAGCAATTCAAATTTTTACACACACTTGTTATTTCATGTGTTGCACCTGTCAGCGTTTACTTTTGTACGCACATTAAATATACACAAAATCCTGACTTTGGAGCAATGTTCACAGACTCTCGTTTTTGGCTCTCCGTTTTCCGCATTGGGACCATGATTTCGGTCCTGACTTGTTCACCGGTCCTCATATGGAAGGTACTTTGCCTTGTTAATGTCTCAAGAAGGGTAGAAATACAAGCACACACACACGCACGCGCGCGCGCACACACACACACACACACACACACACACACACACACACACACACACACACACGCACACACACACACACACATTCTTGTATTTATTACCTTCTTGAGACCTCCCAATAATGCTTACCTCTTTAGGACCACCCTTTATAGATATATAAAGATTTGTATTTACAACATTAATAAGTAAACAAATATAAAAAAATGTAAAAAAAATTGTTGTGAAAAATGAGTTGGAATTTCACTTGAAAAAGGTCACAATTTCACAGGAAAAACTTAGACATTTGGCAGGTTTATAATAAAAGTTGTTATTTTACTCAACGCAAGTCAATATTTTACAAGAAAAACTGAACATTTGTGCAGTATTATGATAAAAGTTGGAATTTTACTCAATAACAGTCGCAATTTTACGAAAAGGGCTGAACATTTTGGCAGTTTTATCAAAATATCAATCAATCAAGCAATGTTTACTTATATAGCCCTAAATAATGAGTGTCTCAAAGGGCTGCTCAAGCCACAATGACTTCCCACATCAGGGCAAGAAAAAAACTCAACCCAATGGGATAACAATGAGGGGACTGCAGATGTGGGGACACCCCACTCCCCACCCCACTGCTCACCCCCGGCGACCGGTGCAATGGACGTCGAGTGAATCCAGCATAATCTTGTAGTATTATGAAAAGAGTCCTAATTTTTCTCGACAAAAGTCCCCATTTTATAAAAAAAACTTTGCCATTTTGGCAATATTAAAATAATAATTGGAATTTTACTTGGCAAAATTAGGACAAAAGTCATCATTTTACTTGAAAAATGTCACTTTTTTATAAGAACAACAAAAATATTGGCAATATTGTGATACAAGTCAGAATGTCATATGACAAAAGTCACCATTTTATAAAAAAAAAACTTTAACATTTTGGCAATATAATAATAATAATTGGAATTTTACTTGGCAAAATTAGGACAAAAGTCATCATTTTACTTGAAAAATTTCACTATTTTATAAGAACAACAACAATATTGGCAATATTGTGATAAAAGTCAGAATGTCATATGACGAAAGTCACCATTTTATAAAAAAACTTTAACATTTTGGCAATATTATAATAATAATTGGAATTTTACTTGGCAAAATTAGGACAAAATTCATAATTTTACTCAAAAAATTTCACCATTTTATAAGAACAACAAAAATATTGGCAATATTGTGATAAAAGTCAGAATGTCATAGGACAAATGTCACCATTTTGCAATAAAAAAGTAAGAATTTTGCAAGAAAATATTGCAATATTATTAAGAATATGAGTAATTGTTCCTAATTTTATAATAAAATGTCAGCACATTGTGAGAACGACTGCTTTTACTTTTTCTTTTTTTTGTAATTGGTTTTTAATCTTCATTATTTATTTTAAGTTATTACAGTATGTCTCTATACATTGGGGCAAAAAAGTATTTAGTCGGCCACCGATTGTGCAATTTCTCCCACTTAAAATGATGACAGAGGTCTGTAATTTTCATCATAGGTACACTTCAACTGTGAGAGACAGAATGTGAAAAAAAAATCCAGGAATTTTAAATAATTTATTTGTAAAGTATGGTGGAAAATAAGTATTTGGTCAACCATTCAAAGCTCTCACTAATGGAAGGAGGTTTTGGCTCAAAATCTCACGATACATGGCCCCATTCATTCTTTCCTTAACATGGATCAATCGTCCTGTCCTTTAGCAGAAAAACAGCCCCAAAGCATGTTTCCACCCCCATGCTTCACAGTAGGTATGGTGTTCTTGGGATGCAACTCAGTATTCTTCTTCCTCCAAACACAACGAGTTGAGTTTATACCAAAATGGATACATGGATGATACAGCAGAGGATTGGGAGAATGTCATGTGGTCAGATGAAACCAAAATATAACTTTTTGGTATAAACTCAACTCATCGTGTTTGGAGGAAGAAGAATACTGAGTTGCATTCCAAGAACACCACAACTACTGTGAAGCATGGGGGTGGAAACATCATGCTTTGGGGCTGTTTTTCTGCTAAGGGGACAGGACGATTGATCCGTGTTAAGGAAAGAATGAATGGGGCCATGTATCGTGAGATTTTGAGCCAAAACCTCCTTCCATCAGTGAGAGCTTTGAATGCTTGACCAAATACTTATTTTCCACCATAATTTACAAATAAAGTCTTTAAAATTCCTACAATGTGAATTCCTGGATTTTTTTCCCCACATTCTGTCTCTCACAGTTAAAGTGTACCTATGATGAAAATTACAGACCTCTGTCATCATTTTAAGTGGGAGAACTTGCACAGTCGGTGGCTGACTAAATACTTTTACCCCTACTATATACATGTTTATTTTATTTTTTAAATTAATTTTGGCCAGAGGTGGAACACTTTAATGTTTTACCCACACTTGTTATTTCATATGTTGACTAGAGCGGGAGCACTTCAAATTGTTGCACACAATTGTTATTCCATATGTTCGCCAGAGGGGGAACACTTCAAATTTGTACACACACTTGTTATGTCATATGTTGACCAGAGGGGGGAGCCCTTTTTAAACCGACACACAGTCCATCTGAAAAATCCCTCCTTTTTGGGACCACCCTCATTTTGATTGATTTGTCCACTAGGGGTGCAAGTGAGACTTTCTCTATTAGATGCAATGGTTTTCCGTATTGGGACAATGGTTACGGTCCTAACTTGTTCATCGGTCCTCATATGGAAGGTACTTTTCCTTGTTGATGTTTCAAGAAGGGTAGATATACAAGAACACACACACACACACACACACACACACACACACACACACACACACACACACACACACACACACACACACACACACACACACACACACACACACACACACACACACTTACACAAACAATGCCTCTTTCCCAAGGTCCCAGCTTTGTGTGGCGTGATGACTTCATCTGCATTATTAGGGTGCACAGTGTGTGACTAGGCACCCACTGGGCACAGCTGTGGATGCCGCTGGTTCTCACGAGGACTCGCTTGTCATCCTCCCCTAATGTGAGGTGGATGCGGATTAGCCTCCTCAAGTGTCGCTGGTCTCATCCTGCATCCTTTACTGCTGACACTAACAAAGAGAGGTCAAAATGTGCTCACAGCTTTGGTTTGAAGGAATGAGGTGCAGGACTGAGAGTTGACTTACACCAGGGGTCACCAACCTTTTTGAAACCATGAGCTACTTCATGGGGACGGATTAATGCTAAGGGCTACCAGTTTGATACACACTTAAAAAAATTGCCAGAAATAGCCAATTTGCTCAATTTACCTTTTAATAAATAAATCTGTATATATATATATATATATTAAAAAAATGGGTATTTCTGTCTGTCATTCCGTCGTACATTTTTTTCCTTTTACGGAAGGTTTTTTGTAGAGAATAAATGATGAAAAAACACTTAATTGAACGATTTAAAAGAGGAGAAAACACGAAAAAAAAAGGAAATTAAATTTTGAATCAAATCATTTTCAATTTCGACTCTTTAAAATTCAAGATTCAAACCAAAAAAAAAAGAAGAGAAAAACTAGCTTATTTGAATCTTTTTTAAAAAATTAAAAAAATAATTTATGGAACATCATTAGTATTTTTTCCTGATTAAGATTATTTTTAGAACTTTGATGACATGTTTTAAATAGGTTAAATCCAATCTGCATTTTGATAGAGTCACACCTGGGTGAAGTCTTGTCTGGGTTTCGTCTGGTTTCATGTTTTTTCATTTCCTGTTTTATGAAATACTGACTCTGCCTCTCGTTTCAGATCACTTGCCCTTCCTCCTGTTTCACTGGTCTGACGTCCTTCCTGATTACCTGATTGTGCCCACCTGTGTCACCCTCCCTCATGTGAATAAATGTCTCGCCCTCCTCATGTCCTGTGCCAGAGTTTTTTCGTATCTTTTGTGCGTACCTCCAGCGTTCTATGTCCACAGTCATTGCCACGTTTTTGTACCTTTTTGATCCACGGGAGTTTATTTGTTTGTAAACATTTTGTCAGGTAAGATTAGCTTCTTAGCATTGCCTCCGTTGGAGCGCTTTTTGTTGTATTTTGCATTTGGTATTCTTAGCACCTTTTTTCCCTCTGCTGCTGGAGCGTTTTGAGTTTATTGAGATTTTTGTTAGTTTAGAGGTTAGGTAAGCTCTGTTTTGATAGCCTGTTTAGTTTCTCCCATTTTGGACCCTCTCCCTTATCCAAATATATTTTCTTAAAATCCTGCATCTGTGTTCAGAGTCCTGTTCTGGCCGTGACAGAATATATAACAAATTGGACCAAGCTATATTTCCTTCAAAGACAAATCATTATTTCTTCTAGATCTTCCAGAACAAAAATTTTAAAAGAAATTCAAAAGACTTTGAAATAAGATTTAAATTTGATTCTAAAGATGTTTTGTATTTGCCAGAATATTTTTGGGGAATTTTGATCATAATAAGTTTGAAGAAATGTTTCACAAATATTCGTCGAAAAAACAGAAGCTAAAATAAATAATTAAATTAAAATGTATTTATTATTCTTTACAATAGAAAAATAAATGTACTTGAACATTGATTTAAACTGTCAGGAAAGATGAGGAAGGAATTTAAAAAGGTATATGTGTTTAAAAATGCTCAAATAATTTTTTAGGTTGTATTTTTTTCTCTAAAATTGTCCTTCTG
The DNA here is from genome assembly GCF_033978795.1 of Nerophis ophidion. Classification (NCBI taxonomy): domain Eukaryota; kingdom Metazoa; phylum Chordata; class Actinopteri; order Syngnathiformes; family Syngnathidae; genus Nerophis; species Nerophis ophidion. The sequence continues at coordinate 29,684,365 of NC_084618.1, read as the reverse complement.
AAAGTTATAAGGAGCAAAGTTAAGAAATAAATAATTTTATTTAAACAAGTGAAGACCAAGTCTTTAAAATATTTTCTTTGATTTTCAAATTCTATTTGAGTTTTGTCTCTCTTAGAATTAAAATTGTCGAGCAAAGCAAGACCAGCTTGCTAGTAAATAAATACAATGTAAAAAATAGAGGCAGCTCACTAGTAGGTGCTGCTATTTGAGCTATTTTTAGAACAGGCCAGTGGGCTACTCATCTGATCCTTACGGGCTACCTGGTGCCCCCTGGCACCACGTTGGTGACCCCTGACCTGCACTATATTGCCAAAAGTGACTCACATATGGACTTGAAGTGCCATCCCATTCCTAAACCAAAGGTTCCAATAAAATGTTGGTTCACCTTTTGCAGCTATTTCAGCATCAAAACTCTTCTGAGAAGGCTGTCCACAAGGTTACGGATTGTGTTTATAGGAATTTTCGACCATTCTTCCAAAAGTGCATTGGTGAGGTCATACACTGTTGGTCGAGACGGCCTGGCTCTCAGTGTCTGTTCTAATTCATCCCAAAGGTGTTCTATCAGGTTCAGGTCAAGACTCTGTGCAGGCCAGTCAAGTTCAGAACAGTTCCAGAACAGCCCATATCACCCCCGTTTTGTCTAGTCTTCATTGGCTTCTAGTTAAATTCCGCATTAAGTTTAAGATTTTAGTCCTGACAATCTGTGCGTTGTACGTTGGGCCCCTCAGTACATCAATGACTTGCTATACTCTCACTCTTCAGGGCGCAGCCTCCGGTCTTCAGGCCAGGGTCTTCTAAAGATCCCAAAAACTTGTTTTAAAACCCAGACTCTGGAAAAGTTTGCACCAGTCCCTCCATGACCTTGACTGTGTTGAAACTTCTAAGAAACATTTGAAAACTTTTCTTTTTAGTAAAGCTTTTAGTTAATGCACCTTTTAACTATCATTTTCAATCCACTTTGTATCCTTTTTATGATGTTGCCCCTGTTTTAAATTGAATTGTTGTTTTACTTCACCTATGTTTCGTACAGCGCTTTGTGATTTTATCTGTGAAAAGCACTTAAATAATAAAATGTACTTATGTCACGTACGGTGCGCATTGCGATGCGCGGAGGTGTCAACTCAAGATGCATGGGACCAGACAAACAAGTTAGCAGGTAGGAGCTGGATTTAATTTATAAAATGACAAAAGAACACTGATGCAAATACAAAAGAAAGCGCGTGCAACACTAGGCTAACACTAGCACTGGGTAAAAGTCCAAAAGCTGCGCGTGTCATGCGCCCAAAAGCTAAGGTGGAACTTAGCAAGCCAAAAACAGGACCAGATAAACGAACGTGCATGTTGCATAAAGCAAGTGAAGAATTCAGAACGAACAAAGGGAGGAGGCAGGTATAAATGCAGAAACGGTAATCAAAAATAGGTGTGCGCCGGGCGTCAGTGCAGGTGGAACAAATGAAGTCGCTATGGTGATGAATACAAGCAAGGAGGTGCCCAAATACTGGGATCGGCAGAGTCCAAAACGTGATCAAACATACAGAAAAGTAAACAAACGATCCATGGAGTGGATTGTAACAACTTACTTACTTACTTCATCCACACCAGACTCTGTCATCCATGTCTTTATGGACCATGCTTTGTTGGAAGAGGAAGGTGCCCGCTCCAAACTGTTCCCACAAGGTTGGGAGCAAGGAATTGTCCAAAATGCTTTGCTATCCTGGAGCATTCAAAGTTCCTTTCACTGGAACTAAGGGCCCAAGTCCAACTCCTGATAAATAACCCCACATCATAATTCCTCCACCACCAAATTTCACACTCTGCACAATGCCGTCCGAAATGTACCGATCTCCTGGAAACCTCCAAACCCAGACTCGTCCATCAGATTGCCAGAGAAGGAGTCTCCGCTGCTCTTGGGTCCAGTGGTGACGTGTTTTACACCACTGCATCCCACGCTTTGCATGGGACTCGGTGATGTAAGGCTTAGATGCTGCTGCTCGTCCATGGAAACCAATTCCATGAAGCTCTCCGCGTACTGTAAGTGGGCTAATTGGAAGGTCACATGAAGTTTGGATCTCTGTAGCAACTGACTGTGCAGAAAGTCGTTGACCTCTTTGCACTATGCGCTTCAGCATCTGCTGACCCCTCTCTGTCAGTTAAAGGGGAACATCATCACCAGACCTATGTAAGCGTCAATATATACCTTGATGGTGCAGAAAAAAGACCATATATTTTTTTAACCGATTTCCGAACTCTAAATGGGTGAATTCTGACGATTTAAACGGCTTTCAATTTATTGCGCTCGGAGCGATGACGTCAGAACGTGACGTCACCTAGGTAGTCAACGCCATTTTCTCCACCACATTACAGGCAGCAAGTCAAATCAGCTCTGTTATTTTCCGTTTTTTCGACATTTTTCCGGTACCTTGGAGACATTATGTCTCGTCCGTGTGTTGTCGGAGGGTGTAACAACACAATCAGGGATGGATTCAAGTTGATTTACGTAGAATGTGCATCGATTAGCACGGCATGTTAAGCGGTGCTAACATGCTATTTAGGCTAGCTGTATGTACATATTGCAGCACTATGCCTCAATTGTAGCTATATTTACATACAGCTTTTCCCTCCACCCACATTTAATTCCAAACAAACACTTACCAATCGACAGATTTAAGTTGCTCCAGTGTCAAGTGATACGAAAGTCCCTCATTTGGTTTTTACCGGCGATGCTATGACAGAGATGGCAAGAATGTCTGGATATCCTGCGACACTCAAAGCAGATGCATTCCCAACGATAAAGTCAACGAAATCACAAAGGTGAGTTTTGTTGATGTTATTTACTTATGTGCTAATCCGACATATTTGGTCGCGGCATGACTGCCAGCTAATCGATGCTAACATGGTATTTAGGCTAACTGTATGTATATTCGAAACTATATTTACATCCAGCGTTTCCATCCACCCATGTTTAATGCCAAACAAACATTTACCAATTCACGGATTTAAGTTGCTCCAGTGTCAATGCAAAAGTCCTGATTGTTTGATCTGCACATTTTACCGGCGATGCTAAGGCAGACATGCATGGCCGAATAGCTTCAGTTTCTTCTTCAATTTCGTTTTCGCTATCTGCCTCCATATTCCAACCATCCGTTTCAATACATGTGTAATCTGTTGAATCGCTTAAGCCTCTGAAATCGGAGTCTGATTCCGAGCTAATGTCGCTATATCTTGCTGTGCTATCCGCCATGTTGGCATCACTAGATGACGTCACAGGAAAATGGACGATGGATTTACAGATAGCGAAAATCAGGCACTTTAAAGCCTTTTTTCGGGATATTCCATGATGGGTAAAATTTGGAAAAAAACTTTGAAAAATAAAATAAGCCACTGGGGCCTGTTTTGTATTGGTTTTAAACCTTCTGAAATTGTGATAATGTTCCCCTTTAAAGATTTACCGTCCATTCCGTGCGACACTAACAGCGGCGTCATGCCATGTTATCCTCCATTAACCGAGCAAAGTGGAAAAAACGAGATCCAATCTGCTGGTGTGCGGTCAAGCGGGTTATAGTCTGCCGTCATCGGCTACAGCCTTACGTTGACATTGAGGGGGGGGGGGGGTCAGGGCGGTGGTTTCAATCCAGCAGGTTCGATAGCAGCTTCCGGTTTCCATTGATCCGCCCTCCCCCACTGGAGAGGTTCTTCCGCCCTCGCCGTCACCTGTGGACGCTGCTCGTTCATCCGGCGACATTTGACGCCGATCCATTACCCCGGCGACGCCCGTGATCTCATCTTTTAGCACGGCAAGCACATGCTTTACTACACGACCCCCCACTCGTAATTACTTTCACAAACACTCAATGTCACAGGCGGCGGTTGATTGAGACAGAGCCGGCGGGGAACGAGCACAGGAAGTGAACCGCCGTAACCTTTGACGGCGGCGGTCTTCCGTTTCCAGCACTCGGTCTTTTTGTTTATCCCCGTCCTTCCTCCGGGGTAAACCAGAGGACTCTGGGTAATGAGGCTCGTGTCTAACAACCACCGGGTCAAGGGTCAACCTCAGCGATACGGGGGGGGGGGACTGGATATGGCGGTTTAGGAGTGGGGGGGTATAATGATATTATATCTTATTTTTAGGACATGCTATCAGTTTCAAACACATTTATGTAGCGATACTATAACAAACTAATGCTGCCAGGTCCATAAACCGCTTCAGTCGCCTGCTTGGATTTCACAATGATGTTTGCCGACAGCGATTATGAGAATAACTTCATCTTTTCACAGGCGCACACTCACAAAAGTCTAGACTGGAAGGTGACATAGCGAGGGGATTTTTTTAGAGTGCTGTATTTTCCGGACCATAGGGCGCACCGGATTATAAGGCGCACTGAATGGTCTATTTTTGATCTTTTTTCATATACAGGGTGCACCAGATTATAGAGCAAATTAAAGGAGTCATAGGCGCCAGCGCCCCCCGTGACCCCGAAAGGGAATAAGCGGTAGAAAATGGATGGATGGATATTATTCTTTTATTTTCTAAATGTAAAACACTTCCTTGTGGTCTACAAAACATGTAATGGTGGTTCTTTGGTCAAAATGTTTAATCGATTGTTTTACAGATCATCGTCAAGCTGCTTTCTGACAGTCCTATCCGGATGCGCCATTTTGTGAGTGGTCTTATTTATGTGGCTCACCTTCGGCAGCGGTGTAGCGTGCAAGGACGGAAGTGGAAGAAGTATCAAATGATGAAGCTAACTGTTTTAATGACGTTAAGACTTTACTTCTATCAATAACGGAGTAGCATCTCCTCATCCGGAAACAACAACAACCCGTGAAAAACCGTCCAACCGGAACTCTCTAATAACTAAAGGTCCTTGGGTGAATAATGTAAACTCACTACACCGGTATATTTTAGCGCTTTCATGGCAAGTTTACTGACAGACATAAGTAACAACTTAACATTAATTTACATTACAAATGGCAACAGGGGAGAATTAATGTCCCATAAATGGTAAATGGGTTACACTTGTATAGCGCTTTTCTACCTTCAAGGTACTCAAAGCGCTACTTCACATTCACCCATTCACACACAGATTCACACACTTCCATGCAAGGGCCTAACCAGGACCCATCAGGAGCGAGGGTGAAGTGTCTTGCTCAAGGACACAACGGACGTGACGAGGTTGTTCGTAGGTGGGGATTAAACCAGGAACCCTCAGGTTGCTGGCACGGCCACTCTCCCAACTTCGCCACGCCGTCCCTGAACAAGAAAAGAGAGAAAAAGAAGAAGCTTATTGACAATGGCACGGACTACAAAGGCGGACTTGCCCAATTTTTCAGGATTTATGCAGATCCCAAATACAGATCAGCAGGCACCAGAAGGTAAGAAACGTTGCTTTTGCATAATATTGCGAAACAAAACGCCAGGTAATGTCTTACACTACTGCCTAGTTCCTCTTGTTATATTCTTATTTTACTGTTATATTCTTATTCTCATTGTTGCTTTGTATTTTCATTCTTATTGTAATATTTTTTTAATTTGTTTCCCTTCCTACACCCATTATTTACGTTCTACTTTTTAAATTCGATCTAAATTCTGTACACTGCTACTGAAATTTTGATTTTCCTGAGGGAACTCTCCTGAAGTAATCAATAAAATTCTATCCATCTATCTATCTATCTATCTATCTATCTATCTATCTATCTATCTATCTATCTATCTATCTATCTATCTTTCTCTCCCTTTCTCTACATATATATATATATATATATATATTTATTTATTTTTTCACGAGTAATTCTCTAGATTATTATAACAATTACAAAATATGCAACATTTTCCCCCCAAAAAACTTTGAAATTGGAATATTTCGTATGTTGAGCTTTAAATAAATCAACAATTCATAACAACATTGATTTAGATTCTTTTTTTTTTTTTTTTTTTTTTTTTTTAGCAATAACTGTTTTAAAAAAAAATCTCATAAAAATGATCAGCGATTCAAAATAATTAATTCAATTATTTTTTATTTTATTTTAATGCTTGGATCAACTTCACCACCTGGTGCAAGATCTCCTTCCAAACCCGGCGAAGGCACTCCACCCTTTTCCAGGCGAGAACCATGGACTCGGACTTGGAGGCGCTGATCTCGCTGATGCTAATTAGTAGCATCGCAATAGCAGAGCCAATGAATAGTAGCGTCAAGCTGGCACATAAGTCGCTTCGGAGTATATGAGGCACCCACAGCCAATTTATGAAAAAAACTGTGATTTATAGACCGAAAAATACGGGAGCCAGATGAGTGAGATTATTTTGAAAATGAATGAATGGATGAAGTAAATAAATAATACAAATGTTCAGATTAAGAGTTAAAAAAAGACTGAATTTTAAGTTTATTTCGAGAGAGTTGCAACAAGCAAATGACACCCAGGAGCTTGTGCATGTGCATGCACGAGAGCGGTGAGAATGAGTGTGCAACATTTCAAGCTCAGGGCCTGAATCCTTTGCAATTTGTTCAATTAATATTGGAGAAGTCAAAGTAGAAAGACGGAGTTGGGAAACTTTAGCCTTTAGCCACACAAACACACGGTGATTCCTTGTTTAAAATTCACAGAGGTGAAACTTTACTATGGATCACAGCGAACATGGATCCCAACCGAATGTCAACCAGCAGGTTTCGGTGAGAAAATTGGGGTAAAAAGTCGCTTCTTACCGGAGATCAGCTGAGCTTGCGACGTACATACAGCTGCCGTCGACTTCCCTGAGACACTGCGCTGCACTGGACACACCCCTCCGACTATGAGGTACTGTTAAACTCACTAAAACACTAGCAACACAATAAAAAGATAAGGGATTTCCCAGAATTATCCTAGTAAATGTGTCTAAAAACATCTGAATCCGTCCCAATGCAATCGCGTTTTTGTTTTTTTGTTTTGTTTTTTTGTTTTTTTTCTAGTCCGTCGCTATCAATATCCTCAAACACAAATCTTTCATCCTCGCTCAAATTCATGGGGAAATTTTCGTTTTCTTGTTCCGCATAGCTGTTTTTGTTGGAGGCTCCCATTAAAAACAATGCGAATATGTGAGGAGCCATGAACATGTGACGTCATCGTCTGCGACTTCCGGCTTTTCTGTTAGCACCGAAAGTTGCAAACTTTATCGTTGATGTTCTCTACTAAATCCTTTCAGCAAAAATATGGCAATATCGTGAAATGATCAAGAATGACACATAGAATGGACCTGCTATCCCCGTTTAAATAAGAAAATCTCATTTCAGGAGGCCTTTAAGTACGATTAATTGAGTTGGTGAATGAGCTCCTTTACTGTCCTCCATGCTGGCCACCTGCTTTCCCATGCACCTCATCCTCTCCGTGAGCCTTTGTGCGTATTTTCCCACAGCGTGCGGACTCTGGGTGAGTACGCGGAGGCGGAGAGGGCGTGCGTCCTACCGCATGGCCAGGTGGGAAACACAGGCAGAGTCGTGGGAGAAGGTCTGCCTGTATCTTAGCACTGCAAGATTAGTCCTGGCCTGTCAGGCAGCACTGAGGCAGCTCCCCATGTATCCATTAATGTAAACACGATCAATATGTTTGTCGGGAGATGCACAACTAAAAGGAAGTGAAACTGCCAGGCCCTGAGCTTGAAATGTTGCACACTCATTCTCACCGCTCTCGCGCATGCACATGCACAAGCTCCTGGGTGTCATGCGTCCCAGCTACAACTGGGTTATATTAACACAGATATGACTGTATATACGTCCAATACTGCAAATATCCAAAATAGTTTCTCTCGTTTTGATGAAATAACATTAGAAGAATTGTTACAACGTGTAAATGGAATAAAACAAACAACATGTTTACTTGACCCACTTCCTGGGAAACTTATCAAGGAGCTTTTTGTATCATTAGGTCCATCAGTGCTAAATATTATAAACCTATCACTTTCCTCGGGCACTGTTCCCCTAGCATTCTAAAAAGCGGTTATTCATCCTCTCCTTAAAAGACCTAACCTCGATCCTGACCTCATGGTAAACTACCGACCGGTGTCTCACCTTCCCTTTATTTCGAAAATCCTCGAAAAAATTGTTGCAGAGCAGCTAAATGAACACTTAGCGTTTAACAATCTATGTGAAACCTTTCAATCCGGTTTCAGGGCAAATCACTCTACTGAGAAAGCCCTCGCAAAAATGACTAATGATCTATTGCTAACGATGGATTCTGATGCGTCATCTATGTTGCTGCTCCTCGATCTTAGCGCTGCTTTCGATACCGTCGATCATAATATTTTATTAGAGTGTATCAAAACACGAATTGGTATGTCAGACTTAGCCCTGTCTTGGTTTAACTCTTATCTTACTGACAGGGTGCAGTGCGTCTCCCATAACATTATGACCTCCGCGACTATGTTAAGGTAACGTGTAGAGTTCCCCAGGGTTCGGTCCTTGGCCCTGCACTCTTCAGCATCTACATGCTGCCGCTGGGTGACGTCATACGCAAATACGGTATTAGCTTTCACTGTTATGCTGATGACACCCAACTCTACATGCCACTAAAGCTGACCAACACGCCGGACTGTAGTCAGTTGGAAGCGTGTCTTAATGAAATTAAACAATGGATGTGAGCTAATTTTTTGCAACTTAACGCCCAAAAAACGGAAATGCTGATTATCGGTCCTGCTAGACACCGACCTCTATTTAATAATACAACTGTAACATTTGACAACCAAATAATAAAACAAGGTGCCTCGGTAAAAAATCTGGGCATTATCTTCGACCCAACTCTCTCCTTTGAGTCACACATTAAAAGCGTTACTAAAACTGCCTTCTTTCATCTCCGTAATATCGCTAAAATTCGCTCCATTTTGTCCACTAAAGACGCCGAGATCATTATCCATCCGTTTGTTACGTCTCGTCTCGATTACTGTAACGTATTATTTTCAGGTCTCCCCATGTCTAGCATTAAAAGATTACAGTTGGTACAAAATGCGGCTGCTAGACTTTTGACAAGAACAAGAAAGTTTGATCATATTACGCCTATACTGGCTCACCTGCACTGGCTCCCTGTGCACTTAAGATGTGACTTTAAGGTTTTACTACTTATACTACGTATAAAATACTACACGGTCTAGCTCCATCCTATCTTGCTGATTGTATTGTACCATATGTCCCGCCAAGAAATCTGCGTTCAAAAGACTCCGGCTTATTAGTGATTCCCAAAGCCCAAAAAAAGTCTGCGGGCTATAGAGCTTTTTCATTTCGGGCTCCAGTACTCTGGAATGCCCTCCCGGTAACAGTTCGAGATGCCACCTCAGTAGAAGCATTTAAGTCTCACCTTAAAACTCATTTGTATACTCTAGCCTTTGAATAGACCTCCTTTTTAGACCAGTTGATCTGCCGCTTCTTTTTTTCTCCTATGCCCCCCCCGTCTCTTGTGGAGGGGGTCCGGTCCGATGACCATGGTTGAAGTACTGGCTTTCCAGAGTCGAGAACCAGGATGGACCGCTCGTCGAGACCCAGGATGGACCGCTCGCCTGTGTATCGGTTGGGGACATCTCTACCCTGCTGATCCACCTCCGCTTGGGATGGTTTCCTGTGGACGGGAGTCTCGCTGCTGTCTTGGATCCGCTTTGAACTGAACTCTCGCGGCTGTGTTGGAGCCACTATGGATTGAACTTTCACAGTATCATGTTAGACCCGCTCGACATCCATTGCTTTCGGTCCCCTAGAGGGGGTGGTTGCCCACATCTGAGGTCCTCTCCAAGGTTTCTCATAGTCAACATTGTCACTGGCATCCCACTGGATGTGAATTCTCCCTGCCCGCTGGGTGTGAGTTTTCCTAGCCCTTTAGTGGGTTCTTCCGAGGATGTCGTAGTCGTAATGGTTTGTACAGTCCTTTGAGACATTTGTGATTTAGGGCTATATAAATAAACATTGATTGATTGATTTGCTTGTTGCAACTCTCTCAAAATAAACTTAAAATTCTGTCTTTTTTTTAACTCTTAATCCAAACATTTGTATCATTTATTTACTTCATCCATTCATTCATTTTCAAAATAATCTCACTCATCTGACGCCCGTATTTTTCGGACTATAAATCGCAGTTTTGTACATAGTTTGGCCGTGGGTGCCTCATATACTCCGGAGCGACTTAGGTGTGAAATTATTAACACATTACCGTAAAATATCAAATAATATTATTCATCTAATTCGCGGAAGAGACGGAGAAAATGGCAGCAATCGTCACACACACGTCAACCAATAAGAATTTGGTGGGGGAGGGTCATGGCAGAAGCGCATTGTGGGTCATGGAATGCCATGCTTACCAACCCTCCCGGATTTTCCGGGAGACTCCCAGAATTCAGTGCCTCTCCCGAAAACCTCCAGAAATTCAGGCGGAGAACCTGACTCAATGTTGTGACCCTCTTAACCAGACAGGACAATACTGCCATCTACTGTACATAGAATAGAATGTAAATATATTCTACATTTAACTGCAGTCAAGGAACATGCATTAGGGAGTACGTTCTGAAGCCCACGGTAAAGAGACGTAACATCATCACGTCGCCTGGTTATTGACTCCAACCGAATATATTACACCGTCGACGAGCAAAATGAAGAAATACGCTTGCAAGTTCCAGAACGATTGGAAACAACAATTTCTGTTTATCCAGGAGAGTTCGAAGGGGAAGGGGTATGTTGCCTGTAAATTTTGTAGAACAGACTTCTCCATTGAACACGGCGGCCGAACGGATATACTCAGCCATGAACGGTCATTCAGCGAAGCACAAAGCGTCCGCAGCGCAGCATCGTTCACAACCCAGTATTATGGGCCACCTCGCAAAATGAAGACCCGATGGTGTATCTTATGGATGTCTACAACAAATCCGTGAAGGATATGTTCCCGGAATACGCAAATGGCAGAACAAATGTTACTCAAATAGTGAAAGGTAAGTGTTTTTTTTTTTTTTAGTAACCAGCAAGCACAGTACAGTTAGTAGAACAACTGTGTTTCTATTACTGTGTATTTGATAGGTGCCGTCGGATATTCAACTATTTATTTTATTTATATATATAATGAAATATATATAGCTAGAATTCACTGAAAGTCAAGTATTATATATATATACATATATATATATATATATATATATATATATATATATATATATATATATATATAAAATACTCGAGTTGGTGAATTATACGCCACCCCTCTTAACTAAAAGGTGTACTAACTAATCCCAGGCACATTTATTTTATACATATACAGTGTGGCAAAAAAGTATTTAGTCAGTTGATTTTATACCAAAATGTTCTATTTTGGTTTCATCTGACCACATGACATTCTCCCAATCCTCTGCTGTATCATCCATGTATCCATTTTTATATAAACTCAACTCGTTGTGTTTGGAGGAAGAAGAATACTGAGTTGCATCCCAAGAAGACCATTCCTACTGTGAAGCATTGGGGTGGAAACATCATGCTTTGGGGCTGTTTTTCTGCTAAGGGGACAGGACGATTGATCCGTGTTAAGGAAAGAATGAATGGGGCCATGTATCGTGAGATTTTGAGCCAAAACCTCCTTCCATCAGTGAGGGCTTTGAATGGTTAACCAAATACTTATTTCCCACCATAATTTACAAATAAATTCTTTAAAATTCCTACAATGTGAATTCCTGGATTTTTTTTCCCACATTCTGTCTCTCACAGTTGAAGTGTACCTATGATGAAAATTACAGACCTCTGTCATCATTTTAAGTGGGAGAACTTGCACAATCGGTGGCTGACTAAACACTATTTTTAACCACTGTATAATACATATGACCGTATGACATTAAAGGGGAACATTATCACCAGACCGATGTAAGCGTCAATATATACCTTGATGGTGCAGAAAAAAGACCATATATTTTTTAACCGATTTCCGAACCTTTAAATGGGTGAATTTTAGTGAATTAAACGCCTTTCTGTTTATCGCTCTGGTGGCGATGACGTCAGAACGTGATGTCACCGAGGTAATACAGCCACCATTTTCATTTTCAACACATTACAAACACCGGGTCTCAGCTCTGTTATTTTCAGTTTTTTTGACTATTTTAACCTTGGAGACATCATGCCTCGTCGGTGTGTCGTCGGAGGGTGTAACAACACTAACAGGGAGGGATTCAAGTTGCACCGAAGATGCAAAAGTGGCAAGAAGTCTGCCGCCAGACCCCCATTGAATGTGCCGGAGTGTCTCCACATTTTACCGGCGATGACAGACATGGCACAGAGATGTATGGATAACCTGCAGATGCATTTGCAACGATAAAGTCAATGAAGTCACAAAGGTGAGTTTTGTTGATGTTGACCTATGTGCTAATCAGACATATTTGGTCGCGGTGTGACTGCCAGCTAATCGATGCTAACATGCTATGCTAATCGATGCTAACATGCTATTTACCGGCGGTGCTAAAGCAGACATGGCACAGAGATGTATGGATAACCTGCAGATGCATTTGCAACTATATTACGTTTCCTTCCACCCACATTTAATGCGAAAAAAACACTTACCAATCGAAGGATTTAAGTTGCTCCATTATCACAAACTGCGAAAGTCCTGATCGTTTGGTCCGCACTTTTCCCGGCGATGCTAACGCAGCTATTCGGCCATGCTATGGCTATGAATAGCGTCAATAGCTATTCGCTCAATAGCTTCAGTTTCTTATTCAATACTTTCATACTCCAACCATCCGTTTCAATACATGCGTGATCTGTTGAATCGCTTAAGCTGCTGAAATCCGAGTCTGAATCCGAGCTAATGTCGCTATATCTTGCTGTGGTATTCGCCATTGTTTGTTTACCTTGGCAGCACTGTATGACGTCACAGGGAAATGAACAGTGTCTTCGCAGAGAACGAAAATAAGGCACTTTAAAGCTTTTTTTAGGGATATTCCGGGACCGGTAAAATTTTGAAAAAAATTTCAAAAAATACAACAAACCACTGGGAACTGATTTTTTTTATTGTTTTTAACCCTTTTGAAATTGTGATAATGTTCCCCTTTAATGCTGCCAGCAAGTTGGCACTTTACAGCACATTACAGTTAGTCAACATTTTAAAAAAAAAGAACAATTAATTCAATAAATTCCTACTATGCATTTGTTTGAGTCTCCATTTTCTTTTAATGTTTTTTTTTCTTTTTCCGTTTAATAAATCATGCGTGACGTAGTGAGGAATACCTGCGGAAGGTTTTGGTGTTTGAAGCAGCAGAAAGTGTCAGAGGCCTGATGTTGCTTCATCGGCTTTCTTGACATACTTGAGTAGAAAATTGCTGATTCATCATTTCGTCACCGCGGTGGAAACCTGAAAGCACCTTCTCACCCTCCTCGCTTCCTCTCCATCTGCATCTTCTTCCTAATCAACTATCAACCCCCGCCAACGTTCCCTGCTGCTCCTCTTCCTCGAATCACAGGAGCAGCTTCTGACGTGCTGAAAGTCCGTGCTGGTCGATGCCTTTCAGGGGCACCTGGGCTCCAACTGCCGACCACACGTCCTCACTCAAGAGTTAACCGAAGAGTGCTAGCCAGTGAGGTCGTGAGGTTTGCACGACGTACTTATTACACGACCACGCTCGCTGACTTAGCCACACTCCCGGCGGCGCTAACCAACCAGCTACTAAACCTGGTTGGTGTCAGAAGTAAGCTTTACACACACCAGGGGTGTCTAACTCGTTTTCATTGAGGGGCCTCACAGCAGTTATGGTTGCCCTCAGAAGGCCGCATTAAACAATGAGTAATATATATATATATATATATATATATATATATATATATATATATATATATATATATATATATATATATATATATAATAAATATGTATGTATATACATATATATATATATATATATATATCGCCACCTCATCGCAGTACATATACATATATATATGTACATATATATATATATATATATATATATATGTATGTATATACATATACATGTATATATATATATATATATCGCCACCTCATCGTTGTACATATACATATATATATATATATATATATATATATATATGTGTATATATATATGTGTATATATATATATATCCATCCATCCATCCATTTTCTACCGCTTATTCCCTTTTGGGGTCGCGGGGGGCGCTGGCGCCTATCTCAGCTACAATCGGGCGGAAGGCGGGGTACACCCTGGACAAGTCGCCAGCTCATCGCAGGGCCAACACAGATAGACAGACAACATTCACACTCACATTCACACACTAGGGCCAATTTAGTGTAGCCAATCAACCTATCCCCAGGTGCATGTTTTTGGAAGTGGGAGGAAGCCGGATATGTAATAGTGTGATGTTGTTGCGCTATATTATGAACGAGACAGGGTGTTATGTTTTATTTTGAAGTATTGGTTTTATTTTGAAGAACCGGATGTCCAGTGCAGGAAGTGACTCTGCGTTTTTTTCGGATGTTTACTTCCTCTTCTATTGGACTTTTGCTGATGAGGTAATAGTTCTTCATTGCTCTGTGTTTCATGTGTAAATATTATTTCTAAACTTTCATAATACTTTAAAAATTAAAACATTAATGCTGTAGGTATAAGTGATGTGTTGTTTTAAGTATTTTTTATGCACAGTTTTGTTAAGTAAGAATTAGAGCGTCGAATGTTTGAAATGTTTGGTCATAATTACACATGGTATTTACGCAGGTATCACTCCGCCAGAAAAGTAGAGACCTGTGTGTGTGTTTCATGTTTCCAACAAAGGTATGTGGATTTGTGTATTATTACTATTTTTTGGTGATAAAACATTTTTGTTATTGTAATTTAAATTATTATTTTATATAAATGAATGTTGTTTACTTCTTCTTCTATCGGACTTTTGCTGATGAGGTATCACTCCGCCAGAAAAGTAGAGACCTGTGTATCCATCCATCCATTTTCTACCGCTTATTCCCTTTCGTGGTCGCGGGGGGCGCTGGCGCCTATCTCAGCTACAATCGGGCGGAAGGCGGGGTACACCCTGGACAAGTCACCACCTCATCGCAGGGCCAACACAGATAGACAGACAACATTCACACTCACATTCACACACTAGGGCCAATTTAGTGTTGCAACATTCACACTCACATTCACACACTAAGGCCAATTTAGTGTTGCCAATCAACCTATACCCAGGTGCATGTCTTTGGAAGTGGGAGGAAGCCGGAGTACCCGGAGGGAACCCACGCATTCACGGGGAGAACATGCAAACTCCACACAGAAAGATCCCGAGCCTGGATTTGAACCCAGGACTGCAGGACCTTCGTATTGTGAGGCAGACGCACTAACCCCTCTGCCACCGTGAAGCCCTCAGACCTGTGTATGTGTTGCATGTTTCCAACAAAGGTGTCCAATAAATGATGAAACGACGGAATGGTGGAGTGTCTCCTACTTATAAAAAACTACACAACGCAGAATAAGACCCTATATATACATATATATATATATATATATATATATATATATATATATATATATATATATATATATATATATATACATGTATATGTATATATATATGTATGTATATGTATATATGTATATATATATGTATATATATGTATATGTATATATATCCATCCATTTTCTACCGCTTATTACTTTTCGGGGTCGCGGGGGGCGCTGGCGCCTATCTCAGCTACAATCGGGCGGAAGGCGGGGTACACCCTGGACAAGTATGTATATCCATATGAATACCCCATTGGACCCACCGTGCGTGGCGCTCCAGACTATAATTGATAGCTGTGGTCTTACACAAATAATAAATGAACCGACGCATCGCAGCGGTAATACGATAGACCTAGTGCTTGTCAGAGGTATCACCGTCTCCAAAGTTATGATACTCCCGTATACTAAAGTAATGTCCGATCATTACCTTATAAAATTCGAAGTTCAGACTCATGTTCGGCAAGCTAATAATAATAATAACTGCTATAGCAGCCGCAACATTAATGCTGCCACAACGACGACTCTTGCGGACCTACTGCCCTCGGTAATGGCACCGTACCCAAAGTATGTGGGCTCTATTGATAACCTCACTAACAACTTTAACAACGCCCTGCGCGAAACCATTGATAGTATAGCACCGCTGAAGTTAAAAAAGGCTCCAAAAAGGCGTACGCCATGGTTTACTGAAGAAACTAGAGCTCAGAAATTATTATGTAGAAAGCTGGAACGCAAATGGCGCACGACTAAACTTGAGGTGCACCATCAAGCATGGAGTGATAGTTTAATAACTTATAAACGCATGCTTACCTTAGCTAAAACTAATTATTACTCAAATCTCATCCGCATTAATAAAAACGATCCAAAATTTTTGTTTAGTACAGTAGCATCGCTAACCCAACAAGGGACTCCTTCCAGTAGCTCCACCCATTCGGCAGATGACTTTATGAAGTTCTTTAATAAGAAAATTGAACTTATTAGAAAGGAGATTAAAGACAATGCGTCCCAGCTACAACGGGGTTATAGTAACACAGATACGATTGTATATACGGCGGATACTGCAAATATCCAAAATAGTTTCTCTCGTTTTGATGAAATAAC
>NC_084618.1:29565301-29662801 GCF_033978795.1 Nerophis ophidion | reverse complement strand
TCCACTCTCTTCGTCCCTCCGAACGCGCGGGACCGGGTCGACACGTCCCCGGAGATTTCAGGATGTTTGATTTTCTGCGACACGTGGCTTTCTCTTTCTTTGCTAAGCTCACACAACGTCCGCCATCTGTTTGGCCTTTTGTCAGCCCGTTAGCAACATGTAATCAGAGTACACGCACAAGGCCAGCTAACAGTGCTGAGTCAGGGTGTCGAAATGTGTGCTGGTTTCACCTGCTGGCAGACGCTAGCCTTCCGGTGTGATCGGACTGTATATGTTACTGTTTGTACTGCAGCGCTGACGGACTTGACATGACAAGCCGTTTTTCAGCCAAAGTCTCGAAAGTGCAGCTTGCGGTTTGTTTTCTACAAAACCCAAAACCAGTGAAGTTTCCACGTTGTTTAATTTGTAAATAAAAACAGAATACTATGATTTGCAAATCATTTTCAACTTATATTCAATTGAATAGTCTCAAATAACAGGATATTTAATGGCCTACTGAAATGAGATTTTCTTATTCAAACGGGGATAGCAGGTCCATTCTATGTGTCATACTTGATCATTTTGCGATATTGCCATATTTTTGCTGAAAGGAATTAGTAGAGAACATCCACGATAAAGTTTGCAACTTTCGGTGCTAAGAGAAAAGCCCTGCCTCTACCGGAAGTCGCAGACGATGACGTCACAAGTGTAGGGGCTCCTCACATATTCACATTGATTTCAATGGGAACCTCCAACAAAAAGTGCTATTCGGAACGAGAAAATGACAATTTCCCAATTAATTTGAGCGAGGATGAAATATTCGTGTTTGAGGATATTGATAGCGACGGGCTAGAAAAAAAACAAAAAAAACGCGATTGAATTGGGACGGATTCCGATGTTTTTGGACACATTTACTAGGATAATTCTGGGAAAGCCCTTATCTTTCTATTGTGTTGCTAGTGTTTTAGTGAGTTTAACAGTACCTGATAGTCGGAGGGGTGTGTCCACGGATGTCTTGACGCCAATGTCTCAGCGAAGTCGACGGCAGCTTTATGCACGGCACAAGCTCAGCTTTTCTCCGGTAAGAAGCGACTTTTTAACCAGAATTTTCTCATCAAAAACTGCTGGTTAACATGTAGTCGGGATCCATGTTCTACATGTATGTATGTATATATGTATATATATATATATATATATATATATATATATATATATATATATATATATATATATATATATATATATATATATATATATATATATATATACTGTATATGTATTTATTTTACGAGTAATTCTCACGATTACTATAATAATAATTAGAACGTCAAAATATGCAACATTTCCCCCCATTTTGAGCTTTAAATAAATCAACAATTCATAACAACATTGATTTTGATTCTTTTTTTTTTAGCAATAACAGTTTAAAAAAAAAAAATCTCATTAAAATTCTCAGCGATTCAAAATAATTAATTTAATTATTTCTGATCCATAGTAAAGTTTCACCTCGAGGAATTTTAAACAAGGAATCACCGTGTGTTTGTGTGGCTAAAGGCTAAAGCTTCCCACCTACATCTTTCTACTTTGACTTCTCCAATATTAATTGAACACATTGCAAAAGATTCAGCAACACAGATGTCCAAAATACTGTGTAATTATGCGGTTAAAGCAGACGACTTTTAGCTGTGTGTGTGCGCAGCGCTCATACTTCCTAAAAACCTGTGACGTCTTGCGTACACGTCATCATTACACAACGTTTTCAAGACGAAACCTCCGGGAAATTTAAAATTGCAATTTAGTAAACTAAAAAGGCCGTATTGGCATGTGTTGCAATGTTAATATTTCATCATTGATATATAAACTATCAGACTGCGTGGTGGGTAATAGTGGGTTTCAGTAGGCCTTTAATGTTCAAACTGAGAAACCTGTTTTTACTTCGCAAATTACCATTAACCTAGAATTTAACCGCAGCGTAAAAATCTCACATTAAAAAATCCCATAGACAACAACATGAGAAATGCTAACCAAAATGGCTGACTATAGGTCTTACAGTACACAATCTTTGATGACTTTTCTGATATAAATGTGTCTGTTCATAGAGGATCCCTAAAAAATATACATATTTTTCCCGGAATACACATGCTTGCAAATTTTTGGGTGGTATTTGTTGTGATTTGACAAAGGGGAATGAGACGGCACGACAACAGGAGATCTAGCTCAACGGTATTTAATTGAGCACTTGATGTATACGTTCGGTGTGTATGCTACTATGTGTGTGGATGTAATGCTATGTGTGGAGATTAACACAATGTGAATTAACGAGGGTTTGTTGAAGGTGCATGTTGGTTGTGGCAGCATCCAAGTCCAGAGGGGGAAGAGGCAAAAGAGGTCCGTGATCCGAGGGAGGTCCATGGGGCAGGAGATAGGCGTCAGGGGCGAGCGTGGGGTCGAGGATCGAGGAAGGCAGTCAGAGTTCGGGGTGTAGATCGACAGAGAAGCGCGCGGCTACTACTGGCACACACAGGACTGTGGGGACAGGAGATGACAGGGACAAAATCAGGACAAGGCACGAGGAAGACAAAGCGAGCAAGAGAGAGAGCACAGGAAGGGAGTTAGAGACTTTTGAGCTTACTGAAAACAGGGCTATGTTCTGACGAGTAGTAGTCAGTGAAGAGACTCTTCATGCTGTCGTCTCATCAGGTCCAGGTGCGTAGATGGTAGATTGTCTTCGGCTGCAGCGAGACGTGGGCGCGGTCTGTGCGACAAGCGCGGGGGCTTGTCCTGTGGGCTCACAGCAAAGCGTCTTGGTGCTCCTGCAGCGGAGGGAGAAGCAGACTGCGCGTGTGCCGTAACAATATTTTAAATGAAAATACAATTCAGGTGCCAGAATACTAGTGGTAAAAAACAAAAAGTGGCCTTCACTCCTTTAAATTGTTTGTACAAACCCCAAAAACATGATTTGCAAATCTTTTTCATCCTATACTCAAGTGAATAGACTGCAAAGACAAGATATTTAATGTTCGAACAGAGAAATGTTGTTATTTTTTGCAAATATAAGCTCATTTGAAATGTGATGCCTGCAACATGTTTCAAAAAATCTGGCCCAAGTGACAAAAAAGACTGAGAAAGTTGAGGAAAGCTTATCAAACACTTATTTGGAACATCCCATTGGTGAACAGGCTAATTGGGAACAGGTAGGTGCGATGATTTGGGTATGAAAGCACACGAGGGTCACCACTATGTGAGCAAATGCGTGAGCAAACAGTTTAAAAACATTTCTCAACGAGCTATTGCATGGAATTTAGGGATTTGACCATCTACGATTCGTAATATCATCAAAAGGTTCAGAGAATCTGGAGGAATCACTGCACGTAAGTGAAGAGTGCGTAATGGGCTCAGGAACACTAAAAAAAAACCACTGTCAGTAACTACAGTTGATCGCTACATCCGTAAGTACAAGTTAATACTCTACTATCCAAAGCGAAAGCCATTTATCAACAACACCCAGAAACACCACCGGCTTCGCTGGGCCCGAGCTCATTGGAGATGGACTGATACACAGTGGAAAAGTGTTCTGTGGTCTAATGAGTCCACATTTCAAATAGTTTTTGGAAACAGTGGACGTGGTGTCCTCCGGACCAAAGAGGACAAGAACCACCCGGATTGTTGTGTCGCAAACTTCAAAAGCCAGCATCTATGATGGTATGGGGGTGTATTAGTGCCCAAGGCATGGGTAACTTACACATTTGTGAAGGCACCTTTAATGGTGAAAGGTACAAACAGGTTTTGGAGCAACATAATCATGGATGCCCCTGCTTATTTTCAAAAGACAATGCTGAGCGACGTGTTACAACAGGGTGGCTTCACAATAAAAGAGTGCAAGAACTTGACCTGCCTGCCTGTAGTCCAGACATGTCCCCCTTTGAAAATGTGTGGTGCATTATGAAGCGGAAAATACCACAACAGAGACCCCGGACTATTGAACAACTTAAGCTGTACATCAAGCAAGAATGGGAAAGAATTCCACCTGAAAAGCTTCCACAATCGGTCTCCTCAGTTCCAAACATTTACTGAGTGTTGTTAAAAGGAAAGGCCATGTAACACATTGATAAAAATGCCCCCGTGCCAATTTTTTTGCAATGTGTTGCTGCCACTAAATTCTAAGATAATAATTATTTGCAAAAAAATATATATATGTTTCTCAGTTCGAACATTAAAGATCTTGCAAATCATCGTATTCTGTTTTTATTTACCATTTACACAACTTTTCTGCTTTTGGGTTTTGTACTTAAATGGAGTTGTTTGGATTTTTTTAAAGGCTTTATAGGCAGCATAGAGCGACTCTCTTAGGTTTCATTTTAAGCTGACTTTTGATCGCGTTTATTTTATATTTAGAATGCATGAAAAACCCCAAATGCGGCAGTCATCATGTCTTTCCTAATGATTGTGAACGATAGGCAAAATTCCCCACCAAAAAGTGCAGTTCACCTGCAAGCGGTAACCAAATAATCTCCAAGGATAATAGACTGTAAATACTTACACCTATCATGTATTTCAAATTAAGTAATGTTTTCCTGTATTTATTGTACAAACCCTGTTTCCATATGAGTTGGGAAATTGAGTTAGATGTAAATATAAACGGAATACAATGATTTGCAAATCATTTTCAACCCATATTCAATTGAATATGCTACAAAGACAACGTATTTGATGTTAAAAATGATAAAAATATATATTTTTTCCAAATAATCATTAACTATAGAATTTGATGCCAGCAACACGTGACAAAGAAGTTGGGAAAGGTGGCAATAAATACTGATAAAGTTGAGGAATGCTCATCTAACACTTATTTGGAACATCCCACAGGTGTGCAGGCTAATTGGGAACAGGTGGGGGCCATGATTGGGTATAAAAACAGCTTACATGAAATGCTAAGTCATTCACAAACAAGGGCCACCAATTTGTAAGCAAATCGTCGAACAGTTTTAGAACAACATTTCTCAACGAGCTATTGCAAGGAATTTAGGGATTTTACCATCTGCACTCCGTAAAATCAGCAAAAAGTTCAGAGAATCTGGAGAAATCACTGCACGTAAGTGATGATAGTACGGACCTTTGACCCCTCAGGCGGTACTGCATCAAAAACCAACACCAGTGTGTTAATGATATCACCACATGGGCTCAGGAACACTTCATAAAACCACTGTCAGTAACTATAGTTGTTCGCTACATCTGTAAGTGCAAGCTAAAACTTAACTATGCAAAGCGAAAGCCATTTATCAACAACACCCAGGAATGCTGCCGGCTTCGCTGGGCCCGAGCTCATCTAAGATGGACTGATGCAAAGTGGACAAGTGTTCTGTGGTCTGACAAGTCCACATTTCAAATTATATTTGGAAACTGTGGACGTGGAAACGGGGTTTGTATTTTCCTGCTAATTTCACCCTTTAAACGTCATGGTACACACACACACACACACACACACACACACACACACACACACACACACACGCCCACTGTGTTTCTCTCCAGAGTCACTAGATCACTGTCGGATTAGCCCCTCATTTCCCTGCAGGCTGTTGGGGAGCACCTTAGAGTATTTCCAAATCTCTATGTGTGCATGGGTGTTATTTGTGTGTGCGGTGCGTGTGTGTGTGTACCTGTGAAAAGAGACCTAATGTGGTGATTTACACTGGATGTGCGGCAGCTCCTGGCACTAATGTAGTCACAGGGAAGTGACGGGAAGTGTGAGCCACCCTGCAGTGGAGTGACGGAATGAAGACATCAAGAACACCCCTCCACCCCCACGCTTTAACACACACACACACACACACACTACAAATACAATATACAGCTTAGTTCCTCAATAGGCGGCCCGCGGCAAAGCATTGTCCAAACAAGGAAGGCCTTAGGTCTTTCTACAGCTGGGGTTTGCAACCCAAAATGATGAAAGAGCCATATCGGACAAAAAATACAATAAACAAATCTGTCTGGAGACGCAAAAAATGAAAAGCCGTATAAAATTCTATAAGTGAAGACAGCACAGGACGTAAGTGTCTATATTAGCTATAATAATAAAAATGACCACCGTATTTTTTGGAGTATAAGTCGCTCATCGAACCTGCCAAAAATGCATAATAAAGAAGGGAAAAAACATGTATAAGTCGCACTGGAGTATAAGTCGCATTTTTTAGGGAAATTCATTTGAAAGGCAATTTAAAATAAATAAAGAATAGTGAACAACAGACTGAATAAGTGTATGTTATATGACGCTGCGACGCGCCTCCTGCCGTCATCGTGTGGGGTGCAGTGCCGATTGATACAAGACGCATCCTAGCAGGTTTGACTCGTGTTTATTCTTTCAACAATCATCAGGTCTTGCCAGTCTGTCGCGCCAATTTCTGGCTTTCTGGCTCTTCCTGGTCGTCGCGGCGCACCTTTCGGTGTCCGGGGGCTGCGTCTGTTGCGGGGGCTCATCTTTCTCTCGGTCGATCTCGTCGCTCTCGTGGTCGTTGTTGTCGGGTTGTTCTTCTCCTTCTTCTGCCACGATTGCTCCTCCCTCGCCCTTTTTATGCTGCAGCAGAAGATGTAACGATTGAGCGCAGGTGTTTTGTGTACGCACCTGATGCTGATGTCGCTCCAGTGTCGCTCCAGTCGTGTCCCGCCTCTCCGCTCTGCTTCATGCTCCGCCTCCAGGCCGCCATCTTGGTCAGGACAATCATTTGCCCTGTCCCGCTGTCGGCTCGTCGGCTCCGCCTCTCCACAGACGCATAAATACCAGGTGCCTGGTATGTTAATGTAACATATTATGGTAAGCGTCAATCAATTAACTATAACATATAGAACATGCTATACGTTTACCAAACAATCTGTCACTCCTAATTGCTAAATCCAATGAAATCTTATATATCTAGTCTCTTACATGGATGAGCTAAATAATATTATTTGATATTTTACGGTAATGTGTTAAACATTTCACACATAAGTCGCTCCTGAGTAGAAGTC
Source organism: Nerophis ophidion (assembly GCF_033978795.1). Lineage (NCBI taxonomy): Eukaryota > Metazoa > Chordata > Actinopteri > Syngnathiformes > Syngnathidae > Nerophis > Nerophis ophidion. The sequence continues at coordinate 29,655,817 of NC_084618.1, read as the reverse complement.
GCACCCCCGGCCAAACTATGAAAAAAAACTGCGACTTATAGTCCGAAAAATACAGTATGTGTCTTAGGCTGAAGCAAATATTCGTTGACAGAAATGTTGAAATTTTATATTTATTCAACACATTTTTACAACATTAGAAGTCAGTAAATAAGAGGCTACTGAGAAGGTGTGATAACTCCTGGAGATGACTGGCTTTTAATGACCACAGGTATATATGTGTGTGTCCAAGTTAAAGGAAACAGCAGGCAGTCTTTTTTTAATAGATTTATTACAATCTTTGGCAAGCTAAGTAAAATTTGCTGTGGTCTGGAACAACATGGCACATCGACAACTATCTGAAATGCAGCCAATATTATATACAGATAATGTGTCATGGGACATGCAAAACTAAATTATATACAGATAGGATGACAGTAAAGGAAATCAAATGAGCTCAAATATACCTACAAATGAGGCATAATGATGCAATATCTATATACAGCTAGGTAAATAACCTGATTAGAACTTCAACAAGTCAATAACATCAACAAAGTGCACCTTTGTGCATTCACGCACAGCATTAAAGTTTTGGTGGACAAAATGAGACAAAGAAGAAGTGCAAGATTTTACATGTAAACAAACTGTTGCGTCACAGTCCACACTATGGAGCGTTCAAGAACCGCCAAAATTAGTAGGACAAAACGATGTTCAACAAACACTCATATTAAACATATTAAACAGTGGGCTTTCTAACAATTGAGTTTGAGTTTGAGTTTGAGTTTATTTCGAACATGCAAGCATACAACATGATACATCACAATTTACAGTTTCTCTTTTCAACATGTTCGAAAAGGAGGAGGAAGAAGCAGAGCTTATTTAATCCTACCCCTTTTCTTTACATAACAGTTGCTAAAACTTTTGTTCACTTCCTGTTCTCAATGTATTCACAATGTATACTCCTTAAGTAATAAGTAATCACAATAAAAATAAATAAATAATTGCTTAAGTAAGTTTTATTCCATACTATGAGATAAGTCAGATTATTTTGAGAATGAATAGGTGAGTAAAATCAGAATGTTTATCATGGTTCTTCATTTTTGTACTTTGTAAACACTTCCAGTTTGAAGAGTTTCTTGAAGTGGATCATATTAGTACATTGTTTGATTGCTTTGCTTAATCCATTCCATAATTTAATTCCACATACTGATATACTGAAGGTCTTAAGTGTTGTACGTGCATACAAATGTTTTAAATTACATTTTTCTCTAAGATTATATTTATTTTCTTTTGTTGAGAAGAATTTTTGTATATTCTTGGGAAGCAGGTTATAGTTTGCTTTGTGTATAATCTTAGCTGTTTGCTATTCCACTATGTCATGGAATTTCAGTATATTTGATTAATTAATAAATAAAGGGTTTGTATGTTCTCTATACCCAACATTATGTATTATTCTAACTGATCTTTTTTGTAACACTGTTAGTGAATGAAGTGTTCTTTTGTAATTATTTCCCCATATTTCTACATAGTAACTCAGATATGGTAACACTAGTGAGCAGTAGAGAATATAAAGTGATTTTTGGTCTAGAACATATTTGGCTTTATTCATTATTGATGTATTTCTTGCAACTTTATGTTGTATATTTTTTACATGAGATTTCCAGTTCAATTTATCATCAATCATTATACCTAGAAATTTGGTTTCATTTACTCTTTCAATTTCTATTCCGTCTATTTGTATTTGTGTTTGACTTTCTTTTCTACTGTTACCAAATAGCATTATTTTAGTTTTACTGAGATTCAATGATAATCTGTTTTTGCCAAACCATTTTTTTAATTTGTTCATCCATCCATCCATCCATTTTCTACCGCTTATTTCTTTTTGGGGTCGCGGGGGGCGCTGGCGCCTATCTCAGCTACAATCGGGCGGAAGGCGGGGTACACCCTGGACAAGTCGCCAGCTCATCGCAGGGCCAACACAGATAGACAGACAACATTCACACTCATATTCACACATTCTTCTGTTATTATTTGTATTATCCACTGTGTGTTCTCTCCTGAACAAAAGGCTGTTGTATCATCCGCAAATAATACTAACTTTAAATCTCTTGTAACTTTACAAATGTCATTTATATAGAGATTGAATAATTTAGGTCCTAGTATTGATCCCTGAGGTACACCACAGGAAATATTTAGCATTGTAGAAGTGTGTTCGCCTAGCTTCACGTATTGTTTCCTGTTCGTTAGATAACTTCTTATCCAATTTAAGACTAACCCTCTGATGCCATATCGTTCCAGTTTTTTTATTAAAATATTGTGATTAATTGTGTCAAATGCTTTAGTTAGATCCGTAAACACTGCTGCCGCACATTTTTTACTATCTATTGCATTGGTAATTTCTTCTGTGATTTCAATTAAAGCCATTGAAGTTGAAACATTAGCTCTGTATCCATACTGGTTGTCTTCGAGTATTCTATATTTATTTATGAAACTCTCTAATCTGTTATTGAACAGTTTTTCAATGATTTTAGAAAATTGTGGAAGTAAAGAAACAGGTCTATAATTTGTAAATAGATGTTTATCACCAGTCTTATAAATTGGTGCAACTTTAGCTATTTTCATTTTGTTTGGAAATGTACCTGTTTGAAATTATAGGTTACTAATATACATTAATGGTCCTGAGATCTCATCAATCACCTTTTTTATCATATCCATATCAATTCCATTAAAATCAGTTGAAGTCTTTGATTTACATTTTTTCACAATTTTAACTATTTCCTCCTGTGTCACATTACTGAGGAACATGGAGTTGGTATTTCGCTCTACGGTATCATAATGGTCCTCAATTGAAACTGGGTCTGGAATCCTTTCTTCCAATTTCGGTCCAATATTTACAAAGTAGTTATTAAAGCTTTCAACTACTTCCTTTATGTTGTCATTATGTTTATTTCTGTCTAAGAAGTAATGGGGGTAATCCCCCTTAGTGCCATTTTTAATAATGCTATTGAGAATGCCCCATGTTGCTCTCATATTATTTTTGTTCTTGTCCAATAATTCACTGTAATATTCTTTTCTACATGATCGTAGTATGTTTCTTAACTTGTTTTTATACTTTTTGTACTTAACTTCTGCCTCTGTAGTTCTTTGTACTATAAATTTTCTAAATAGCGTATTCTTCTTCTTACAAGCATTTTTTAATCCTTTTGTCATCCATGGTTGATTATTCTTTCTCTGTTTACTACTGAGTTGTCTCCATGGACAATGTTTGTCATAAAGTATTATGAACTTGTTTAAGAAATGTTCGTATGCTTCATCAACCTCTTCTTCATTGTACACATTGTCCCAATCTTGATTTTGTAGCTCCATTTTGAAAGCAATCATCCTCTTCTCTGTGCACAGTCTTTGAAATGTCCTTTTGTCTTCCGTGTTCTTTTTGCAGTTTCCATCATATATTGTAAAAACTGGCGGATGATCACTAACGTCGGTTATTAGTAAACCACTTGTAGTGTTATCAAAATCATTAGTAAAAATATTATCAATAAGCGTAGCACAGTGTCCTGTGATTCTGCTTGGCTCTGTGATTTTAGGATATAAACTGATGCTGTACATTGTATCAATGAAGTCATCAATAAACTTTTGCTTGTTAGGGTTCAATAAGTCAATATTAAAGTCACCGCATAAGAAAATTATTTTTTTACCATTGTCCATGTAAGTTGCCTTGATCCATTCTTCAAATGTTTCTATACTTGACTCAGGTGATCGGTATATACAACTAATTACTATGTTTTTGCTATTTTCCTGACATATTTCAATGGTAATACATTCTAAGATATTATCTACAGCAAATGACATGTTTTTTACCACTTTGTAGTTCAGGTTCTTCATCACATACACAGCTACTCCTCCTCCATTTTTGTTGGTTCTGTTAATATAGTTTAGTTCATATCCTTCCAGATCAAAATCTATTCCTTTTTTATCATCAATCCATGTTTCTGTGATGGCGATCACTTTGAAGGGTTCGTTGATGTGTTCCAAAAAGTTCTTAATGTTGTTGTAGTTTGCATACAAGCTTCTGCTATTAAAATGAATAATTGACAATTTGTTGTCACTTTTAATGTTGCTATTATATTGCTCATCTGTGTAATAAAAACAATTATTACTAATGTGGGGGAAAAAAAATTGTATCTGGATCTACATCGTTTTCCAAATCCTGGTTTTTGTGCTCTTTGTTGCAGAAGTTTTGTAGTTCCATATTTCCTTGCTCAACAGTCTTTGATGTCGTTTCAATAATCTCTATAAGTGTAGATGGATGCAGTCCTGAATCTAAGTCTTCTTTTTTAGTCGTCCCTTGCAGTGTAGTAGTGTAGATGTTGAATTTAGGTGCTTGTTTTCTGTCAGAGTCCATTATCATCGTTGTTGTGGAAGCTGTGTAAACTTAAAATTTGTCCAGGTCTTTGATGTCATTGACAACAAGTACTCTTGCTTCTGGACCTCCATTCAGCTTGATGTAGATTTTACAGTTGGCGCTCCAAGTTCCCTGGATTTTTCCCTGCTTTCTCAAGTCGCGTGCTTTCTTGGCGATTCCAGCATTACGTTTAGTGAGATGCTCAATCATGTACACATTTGTTCCCTTCAGCTTCTTTCCCTGTCTCAGCAATGCCATTTTAGATTTGCTGTTTACAAATTTCACGAGCACGACTGAAGTGGCGTTGTTGTCTCTTCTGTTCAGTGGGATGCATGTTTCGATGGTATTAATGTCGATTTCAATTTCCTTTGATTGCCGGAAGTTGACCACTTGCTGTTCTGCCGAGACAAGATCCATTTCATCTGGTTCACCTTCATTATCCACAGCTTTCGCATAGGATCTTGGTTTAATTCGGTGCCCTGTCATGATGATATCATTCATTCGTTTATCCTGCTCCATTTCATCTATGATATTCCACAGCATGTAGTTTTCTTCTTGAAAAGTCTTCATTTGTTGGCGCATATCTTCTTGAAAGGTCTTCAAATGTTGGCACATATCAGAGACTTCATTTTTTCTGGTGATGATTTGAGTTTGCAGACTTTCAATATTTTGCTGCAGACTTTTCACATCTTGTTTGTCTTCTTCCATTGCCTTTTTCTGATCTTTTTTTATTTCTTTAATTTCTTCTTTCATTTCAAGGAGTATTTTTAGTAGTACTCCTTGTTCCCCATCATGTCCTGTGTCCAGTCTCAATTCTTGGTCCCAGTTGTGTCCTGTGTCGGCTGACACCGAAGGTTTCGGGCTTTCAGTCTTCCCTTTAGCTTTTGGCATAGCGGCAGATCGATGACGTCAGTGCGTCTTGTGTCTTAAACGGCAGTTACTTTAGCAACTTGCAGCAGGTTTAACTTGGTTGTTCCAACAATGCGTACCTTGTGTTGTTCACAGATCAATTTGAGGTGTTAGTCTGTCAACTTATAACACTGCGACGTTGGAAGCACAGCTGTAAACTCGCCGTAGTTTTTGGTTGGTAGGCAACCGCTTTGAGCTGCGGAAAGGCGCCGATGGCTTGAGGTAAACGACTCATCCAACTTGCCTTATTTCAGCGTATCAGTGCCTCACAACTGACCAAAATGAGGTCAAGGATGCCAGGTGACTCTCCTGTGGCTGTGATCGCAAATAAGTGGTCAAAATCTTCAGAATAAACAAAAATTCCGGTAGCAAAAGCGGAGCCTTTTTCTTTTGCGTCCTTTCTCATGAACAGGAAGTGCGAAGGTTTGTTTCATGTTTGTCCTCAAACAAAAAACAGAAAAAAAAATCCCCCATCTTTTTCCATGTTCAATATAAATCATTTATTTTTTTTAAATGCTCCAGAGAGCCACTAGGGTGGCGCTAAAGAGCCGCAGGTTGCTGACCCCCATCCTAGAAAGAGGCTCATTCATGCAGTTATTCCTCTTCTCTGCAGGGGGCAACAGCAGGGCGTCACATTAAAACAGCAGTAGAAGAAGATTACTTCCATTTGACGAACAAACATATTGCTCTCGACTTAAGAAAAATACACACTGAAACACTACGGCGGCATGATTTTGAGAAAAAAACCTGATTGTGATTTTGTGATATAATGAGTGAAGTTACTTTTAGACTGACACACATTAGAACAATATGCAACAATATGTTTAATATGTTTGGCCACTGTAACATTTGAACGGTAACACTGTGTTTGAGTATTTAGTGAAGCGATTCTTTTGTGTACCAATAGATGGAGCCAAAATACCACTAGTGGTACTTGTAAGAACCACTGGTCGACATCATGCTCTTAAACGGAAGAAATAACTAATACAAACTATACAGTGTTTATAAAGGGATTTACAAACGAGGCATAATGGTGCAAGATGTACATACAGTTAACCTGTGTAGCATGCTAGCATCGATTAGTTTGCACTCATGCAGTGACCCAATATGCCTGATTATCACTCCAACAAGTCAAAAACATCAACAAAGCTCACCTTTGTGCATTCACGCACATCATAAAAAGTTCGGTGGACAAAAAAGGAGACACAGAAGGAGTGGCATAAAACACATCTTTCCGTGGCAACGTCTGAGAAAGTTGCACATGTAAACAAACTAGGACCGGCGAAATTAGTAGGACAAAACTGTGTTCGCCAAATACTCTCATCAGTAAAGTATATTTAACAGTGGGATTTTTGAACAATTAGGAAGGTTTGTGTAATGTTTTTCCTCCTACAGAAATCTTATTCAAACAAAACGTATATTTGTTCTCCTTTTTTTTTCCCATTTTCTTCCATTTTTAAAAAAGCTCCAGGGAGATCAAAAGAGTCGCGGGTGGCCGACCCCTCGACCTAGAGCAATGGTTCCCAAACTTTTGCCCCCTTGGCCCGCAGTGAATTCCTAGCGCCCCCCCCCCCCCACAGACACATATGGAAACAAACACCTCTTTCTTGATATTTGGTATGCTGCAATTTGAAAAGAGAAAGGTTAAAGACAAATGTGTATTTCACAAATAAAACCCAATTTAGTTAACCAATTTATTTTTTAGCAGTTTTAACTGTTTCAGCAACCCTAGCCACCCACACAATGACACACGCGCGAACACGCATATATGCACACACACACACACACACACACACATGCACACACAGGTACAAAGTCATATACATTTGGCCAAAATCTCACAATACATGGTTGCAGTCATCCTCTCCTTAATACAGTACAGTCCTGTCCCATGAGCAGAAAAACACCTCCAAAGCATGATGTTACCACCTCCATGCTTCACAGTAGGGATGGTGTTCTTGGGATGGTACGCATCATTCTTCTTCCTCCAAACACGCATGGTGGAATTATGACCAAAAAGGTCAATTTTGGTCTCATCTGTCCACAAACCTTTCTCCCATGACTCCTCTGGATCATCCAAATGGTCATTGGCAAACTTAAGACGGGCCTTAACGTGTGTTGGTTTAAGCAGGGGAACCTTCCGTGCCATGCATGATTTCAATCCATGATGTCTTAGTGTATTACCAACAGTGACCATGGAAACAGTGGTCCCAGCTCTTTTCAGGTCATTGACCAAGTCCTGCCGTGTAGTCCTGGGCTGATTCCTCACCTTTCTTAGCATCATTAAAACCCCACAAGGGGATATCTTGCATGGGGCTCCACTCCGATTGAGATTGACCGTCATGTTTAGCTTCTTCCATTTTCTAATGATTGCTCCAACAGTGGACCTTTTGTCACCAAGCTGCTTGGCAATATTTCCAGAGCCCTTTCCATCCTTGTGGAGTTGTACAATTTTGTCTCTGGTGTCTTTGGACAGCTCTTTGCTCTTAGCCATGCTGAATGTTTGGGTCTTACTGATTGTGTGGGGTGGACAGGTCTCTTTATGCAGCTAACGACCTCACACAGGTGCATCTGATTCAGGATAACACAGTGGAGTGGAGGAGGACTTTTAAAGGCGGACTAACAGGTCTTTGAGGGTCAGAATTCTAGCCGATGGACAGGTGTTCAAATACTTATTTTCAGCTGTATCACACAAATATATTGTTCAAAAATCATAGATTGTGATTTCTGGATTTTTCTTTTTAGGTTATCTCTAATACAGTGAACATGCACTTACCGTGAAAATTTCAGACCCTTCCATGATTTCTAAGAGGGAGAACATGCAAAATAGCAGGGTGTTTAAATACTTATTTTCTTAGCTATATGTATATATATATATATATATATATATATATATATATATATATATATATATATGTGTGAGTGTGTGTATATACATTTAAGTTCTCCCACTTAAAATGATGACAGAGGTCTGTAATTTTCATCATAGGTACACTTCAACTGTGAGAGACAGAATATGAAAAACATCCAGGAATTCACATTGTAAGAGTTTTACAGAATTTATTTGTAAATTATGGTGGAAAATAAGTATTTGGTCAACCATTCAAAGTTCTCACTGATGGAAGGAGGTTTTGGCTCAAAATCTCACTATACATGGCCCCATTCATTCTTTCCTTAACACGGATCAATCGTCCTGTCTCTTTAGCAGAAAAACAGCCCCAGAGCATGATGTTTCCACCCCCATGCTTCATAGTAGGTATGGTGTTCTTGGGATGCAACTCAGTATTCTTCTTCCTCCAAACACGACGAGTTGAGTTTATACCAAAAGTTCTATTTTGGTTTCATCTGACCACATGCCATTCTCCCAGTCCTCTGCTGTATCATCCATGTATCCATTTTGGTATAAACTCAACTTGTCGTGTTTGGAAGAAGAAGAATACTGAGTTGCATCCCAAGAACACCATACCTACTGTGAAGCATGGGGGTGGAAACATCATGTTTTGGGGCTCTTTTTCTGCTAAGGGGACAGGACGACTGATTTGTGTTAAGGAAAGAATGAATAGGGCCACGTATCGTGAGATTTTGAGCCAAAACCTCCTTTCTCCAGTGAAAGCCTTGAATGGTTGACCAAATACCTATTTCCACCTTAATTTACAAATAAATTCTTTAAAATTCCTACAATGTGAATTCCTGGATTTTTTTTCTCATATTCTGTCTTTCACAGTTGAAGTGTACCTATGATGAAAATTATAGACCTCTGTCATCATTTCAAATGGGAGAACTTGCACAATCGGTGGCTGACTAAATACTTTTTTGCCCCACTGTACATCCATCCATCCATTTTTTACCGCTTTTGGGGTGGGGAGGGGGGGGCGCTGGTCCCTATCTCAGCTACAATAGGGCGGAAGGCGGCGTACACCCTGGACAAGTCGCAAATACAATGTATATATATTAGGATCTGTGGGGGAAAATGACCCCCAGGCCAGACTTTGCACACCCCTGCAGTGACCATTCTAACTATGTTTGTCCTCCCTTTGTTACTTTAGCATGATAGCGCTAGAAAGGACCCAGTCAGGAATGGTGTCAAGCTTGCACTTTGGGTTTGGGTTAGGAAGATTTATTCGTGAAGCCTTCAAACTGAAACAGGCCTTGTGGTCGTCTGAGTGGCTCGGCGCAGAAGTGCTGACAAGGTCCGGCGGCGGCGGCGGCGGTGACGGAGCGGCTTGAGGGGGTCATAATTTGATGTTTCTGCAGCGTCGGGACTGAATAGCAGCACAAACAGCGACCTTTCATTATTCCAGCCCCCGCCGCCTTCTCCTCCGGCGAGGTTTTCACGCTCGTAAATTTCGCACGTGAGACCTTCGAATGTACGTTCTTCGCTCTTTTAAAACCTGCGCTTGTTTCATCGGTTAATTAGTCAATTAGCATAACGCTAAGACGCCACTCTAACAAATCACTCCGTCAGTCGGCACTTATGACATCAGACCCGAGTTCGGTCTGGAGATCAGCGCTGTCAGAGAATTCCCCCGACCGGCCCGCCGTTTCCAGAAGGTCACTTTGCCGCAGGCGCTCTTCGCCTTTCTTCGCTCGGCATGGACGGCTAATGAGAGGCAAGAAGAGATCATCTTCGGACCGGATGTGTTGTCCTATGTCCTGTTCGCCATCGTTAGCGATGCGGCCAATATTTTTCTCCCGCTCCTCTTTCTCGCCTGATCAAAAGCCTCGACTTGGCCCCGACGTGTCGCACCGCCGCCGTGCGCATGTCAGGTTTGAAGCCGAGAAACTGGCGTGGAGCCGCCCCGCCCTTCCAGCCGCACGCTCGCTTCTCTCCTAATGACGGCGGAAAGCGGCGTAATCGCAAACACAATCCCTGCTGCTAATAAGGCGCTCGCTCGGACGCGGGGAGCCGCGCACCGCCGTTGAAGAAATGAGCGGTGATACATCGGAGCACCAGCTGCAACACACCAGTACAATTATGATGGCGTCTTTGATGGCCCGCATTTGGTTTATCTTTACTTTCTGATTTGTCATTAGAAGCCGTCGTAGGCGGAGAGTCTTTTGATTAAGGAACATCTCGACGTTGGCTCGTGCTGTGTGTGTGTGTGTGTGTGTGTGTGTGGGAAGGACAACATCGTGTTGTTGTTGGACATGGAGCGCGTCCACGATGCTTTCATGGTCGTGTGCCGCTGATGAATCACATTGCACACAACTTTCCCCAAACCAGCCTCAAACTTAGAGATGTGTGAAAATGGAAAAAGATGAAGAAGAAAAAAAACTTTTTGTTTTAATGTATTTTCCGTAGGAGGACAAACGCGACACAAACCTCTGTAATTGTTAGAAATCCCACTTTTTATGTCATACATGCAGAGGGCTTCACGGTGGCAGAGGGGTTAGTGCATCTGCCTCACAATAGGAAGGTCCTGCAGTCCTGGGTTCAATCCCAGGCTCGGGATCTTTCTGTGTGGAGTTTGCATGTTCTACCCTGTGAATGCGTGGGTTCCCTCCGGGTACTCAGGCTTCCTCCCACCTCCAAACACATGCACCTGGGGATAGGTTGATTGGTAACACTAAATTGTGTGAATGTGAGTGTGAATGTTGTTGGCCCTGCAACTTGTCCAAGGTGTACCCCGCCTTCCGCCTGATTGTAGCTGAAATAGGCGCCAGCGCGCCCCGTGACCCCATAAGGGAATAAGCGGTAGAAGAAGGATGGATGGATGCAGAGGTGGGTAGTAACGCGCTACATTTACTCCGTTACATCTACTTGAGTAACCTTTGGGATAAATTGTACTTCTAAGAGTAGTTTTAATGCAACATACTTTTTACTTTTACTTGAGTATATTTATAGAGAAGAAACGCTACTTTTACTCCGCTCCATTTATCTACATTCATCTCGCTACTCGCTACCGATTTTTTATCGCTCTGTTAATGCACGCTTTGTTTTGTTTTGTCAGACAGACCTTCAAAGTAGGATCTCTCACATGCCTGCGTTTCACCAATCAAATCCAGTCACTGGTGACGTTTGACTCCGTTTCACCAATCAAACAAAGCCAGGCGGTCACATGATTAACTTCACATTTTTTTAATTTATTTTTTATCAACCTTTATTCATAAATTCACACATTTACAAACAGTTGAAAATAACAATCAAAGTAAATACAAAAACAGTACAAAAACAGTATAAAAAACCGTACAAAACAGCGCCGGGGGGGTTGTAAATTCAAAGTAACTAAAATAGAATGCAAAAATATATGTAAATTCAAAGTAACTAAAATAGAATGCAAAAAAAATATGTATGTAAAATAAACAAAGTGCAAAGCCATAGGCTCCTCAGTAAATAACTTAAATTTGGAACACAGCATTATTGTTTTCACAGCGTTTTGGTTGTTAGAGCTACAGTGTTTTAATGTAGAGTTCTAAATCTTTTTCAAAGGCACAAAAAGCAGGTCGGTTATTGAAAAACTTACATTTATGAATATAAAACGTAGCCAATAGTATAGAGAGGATGCAAATGTAAAATTCATTTTCAATTTCTTTTTTAATACAGTGTAAAACCAAATATATATTACTTAATATATGTTAGTGTTTTAGTTGCTTAAGAGATATTCCTGGCTCTGAATTTGTTCATTGCTATTTTTATGTTTTTGTGCATTACTTGGCAATACCAATCCGATACTTGCAAATATACCGTTTGTTTCTGCTAAAATTTTAAAAGTTATGCACTTTCTAATTATACCATATCTATTTAGAATAACAACAGTAAAACTGTAAGTAGAAGGAGCAACAAATTGGACTGTCATGAGAAAAAGCTGAATATTTTAAACTGGTAATGGTTAAAAGTGCCATATGTAATAATGTGGCCAGAAATGGTATTGCAATCAGGGTCAAAAGGATGTAGTCCCCTCCCTATCTACCTGACTGAGGTTGCCAGATACGCACCGAATACAGCTCGATCGACTGGGCTACTGCAAAGAACTTCAAACTTACACTGCCTCTTACTAGTTGTTGAGGTGCTGGCACCATAATAGCTGAATAGATTAGCGTTTTGTCAATAACAAATATCTAACCAACCCATTTTACACAACAATTAGGCTATTGTCGGGAAGAAGTACGTCGTGCTTGCGTACAATGTCACATCAAATGGCAATCATATGGTTATTGTCAGTACTATCAGAAAACAAAGACTAAAACAAACTACAACCAACACGAGCAATTGTTATACTGGTGAAAACAAGTACAGCATGCTTAGCAGCCTAATGTACGCCCGAAACTAAAGAGGAGACAGTTTACCAAGGTATGCCTATATGCTACACAAACGAGGAATTATTTTATCATGTGATTTGGCTGTCTCCATACGTTTCACATGTTGAAACTAAAAAACATGAAAAAAACTCACTTAACTGTGGCTTGAATAAACAAAAACTTGGCATGGCATGAAGCATGAAAAGAACAGAGGCATTGCATGAAACAATGACGCCAGGCCGATTGACCGATCGGCAATGGCAGGCTTAAATAATGCCTCTGATTAGTGCTCGGGAAGCAGGTGAGCGGCCTAACACTAATCAGAGAACATTATTAGCAACCACGGCAACCAAAACAACTCAGGGCGGTGCACAAACAGGAACTCAAGTAATCCTAAACTAACAGAACATAACTAAATCAATCAATCAATGTTTATTTATATAGCCCTGAATCACAAGTGCCTCAAAGGGCTGCACAATCCACAACGACATCCTCGGTAGGGCCCACATAAGGGCAAGGAAAAACTCACCCCAGTGGGACGTTGACCATGATGACTATGAGAAACCTTGGAGAGGACCACATATGTGGGAAACCCCCCCCTTAAGGGACCGAAAGCAATGGATGTCGAGTGGATCTAACATGATATTCTGAATCAATCCATAGTGGAACTAACGTAACCATGAGAATCAAGTCCAAAGTGGATCCTATATAGTAGCGGGAATCCCATCCAAAGTGGAGCCAGCAGGAAACCATCCCAAGCAGAGGCGATTCAGCAGCGCAGAGATGTCCCCAACCGATACATAGGCGAGGGGTTCATCTTGGGTTCCGACACTGGACGAACAGTCCCTCCTGGGTCCCGATTTTGGAAAGCCACTAATTTATCCATGGCCACCGGAACGGAGCCCCTCCACAAGGGAGAGTGGGACATAGGAGAAAAAGAAAAGAAACGGCAGATCAACTGCTCTAAAAAGGGGGTCTATTTAAAGGATAGAGTATACAAATAAGTTTTAAGATGCTTTTACTGAGGTAACATCTCGAACTGTTACCGGGAGGGCATTCCAGAGTACTGGAGGCCGAACGGAAAACGCTCTGTAGCCCGCTTACTTTTTTGGGCTCTGGGAATCACTAATAAGCTGGAGTCCTTTGAAGTAAACAAAACATGATCTAGACCACAGATTATGACAAATACACATCAACATACAGGCTAACAGGCATATATTTCCCCTGTCAGCCTGTATGTCGATGTGTCATTAAACCGGGCTAGCCTGCTAAGCATTACACTAGGAGCAAAGCACCATTACACTAAGAATTTGTTGCATGAGCACACTGTAGACTTAGACTTAGACTTCCTTTTTATTGTCATTCAAATTTGAACTTTACAGTACAGATAAGAACGAAATTTCGTTTGCATTAGCTCATGGTAGCGGAGGATAAAAAAATAAGGTGCAGATATAAAAAAATAGATTACTGTAAAGATAAATATATTGCACTTTTGCATATCCATCCACATTTATGGATGTATGTTTATGTTGTATTGTCTTTATATTCCAGCGAGTTAATAAATTTTTTAAGGGGATTATTATGAAGCATTCAAGAGTCTTACGGTTTTAGGGGAGAAGCTGTTACAGAACCTGGAGGTTTTGCTACAGAGGCTGCGGAACCTCTTTCTAGAGTCCACCAGTGAAAACAGTCCTTGGTGGGGGTGGGAGGAGTCTCTGCAGATTTTCTGAGCCCTGGTCAGGCAGCGGCTTTTTGCGAACTCCTGGATAGTATGATACTACATTTGTTAGACAAGGTCATAGACAGGACATCTGTTATGTTCAATTTGAATACTCTATTTTAGTTTTCAGACAGTAATGTGTTTATCCATCCATCCATTTTCTACCGCTTATTCCCTTTTTGGGGTCGCGGGGGGCGCTGGCGCCTATCTCAGCTAATGTGTTTTATACAAGTTTGAATTGGCCAATGACGTTTCTTAATGGGGGTGAACGTTATTGTCGTACATGTTTTCATGTTAGCATACAAGCTAACCAGCAAGCTAACGCTGACTTATTTTCGGCCCTGGGAATCACTAATAAGCCGGAATTCTTTAAACGTAGATTTCTTGCCGGGATATAGGGTACAGTACAATCGGCAAGATAGGATGGAGCTAGTACGTAAGTAGTAAAACCTTAAAGGGGCACATTGTCACAAATTCAGAAGGGTTAAAACCAATAAAAATCAGTTCCCAGTGGCTTATTTTATTTTTAATTTTTTTTTTCAAAATTTTACCCGTCCGGGAATATCCCTAAAAAAGGCTTTAAAGTGCTTGATTTTCGCTATTTGCGAAGCCACTATCCATTTCCCTGTGACGTCACATAGCGATTCCAATACAAACAATGGCGGATAGCACAGCAAGATATAGCGATATTAGCTCAGATTCAGACTCGGATTTTAGCGGGTTAAGCGATTCAACAGATTACGCATGTATTGAAACAGATGGTTGGAGTATAGAGGTAGATAGTGAAAACGTTATTGAAGAAGAAACTGAAGCTATTGAGCGAATAGGTATTGACGTTATTCGGCCATGCATGTCTGCGTTAGCATCGCCGGTAAAATGTGCAGACCAACAGATCAGGACTTTCGCACTGATACCGGATCAACTTAAATCCATCGTTTGTTTCGCATTAAATGTGGGTGGAAGGAAATGCTGGATGCAAATAAAACTACAAATGTACATACAGGTAGCCTAAATAGCATGTTACATTAATTAGCTGGCAGCCAATATGTCTGATTAGCACATAAGTCAATAACATCAACAAAACTCACCTTTGTGATTTTGTTGACTTTATCGTTAGAAATGCATCTGCTTTGAGTCTCGCAGGATATCCACACATTATTGTCATCTCTGTGCCATCTCTGTCGTAGCATCGCCGGTAAAAACCAAACGAGGGACTTTTGCATCCCTTGACACTGGAGCAACTTAAATCCGTCGATTGGTAAGTGTTTGTTTGGCATTAAATGTGGATGGAGGGAAAGGCTGGATGTAAACATAGCTACAAATGAGGCATACTGCTGTAATATGTACATACAGCTAGCCTAAATAGCATGTTAGCATCGATTAGCATGCCGTGCTAATCGATGCACATTTTACGTAAATCAACTTGAATCCGTCCCTGTTAGTGTTGTTACACCCTCCGACAACACACAGACGAGGCATGATGTCTCCAAAGTACCGGAAAGCAGTCAAAAAAATGGAAAATAACAGAGCTGATTTGACTCGATGCGTGTGATGTGGTAGGGAAAAATGGCGTTGACTACCTAGATGATGTCACGTTCTGACGTCGTCGCTCAGAGAGCAATAAATAGAAAGGTGAGCCAGTTTATTATCAAACTTTCTTTTTCTTGTCAAAAGTCTAGCAGCCGCATTTTGTACCAACTGTAATCTTTTAATGCTAGAATATAGGGAGACCAAAAATAATACGTTTCAGTATTCGAAACGAGACGTAACGGACGCATGAATAATGATCTCAGCGTCGCTAGTGGACAAAATGGAACGAATTTTAGCGATATCACGGAGATGAAAGAAGGCCTTGCATGGACTCATACTTCCAGCAAAGGGACGATATATCCTGGTCGTTGCCTAGCAACTCTGCGCAAACACATCCCAACTAGAACCTGCACTCGGAGACGTTGTGGTCCTGCAGAGAACACAAACACTTCCTCAGCAGAAGCAGATTGACCGGAGCTCATTTGTCGGCTCCCTCGCAGCCGGGGTCTTTTAATAAAGTCCCGCGTTGGAAGGTTCGGGAGAATTAGGCTGCGGGCTGCGGAGGCGCTAACACCAGCGCGCCACTTCCTGGTCAGCTGTCACACATGCGCGTCAACTTCCTCAATCACGCAACGACGCCTTTAAGTCCGAAAATGAGTTTCTGGCCGCAAACTCGCTGCCGCGCGTCCAAATATGTGATGAAAGTCTGATTTATGGGCGGGCGGCGAAATACCAGCGACCCTCGATGGCGGCATATAAGTCATTGTTTCCTTTTTTTTTGACATCGCCACTCAGCAATGGAACTCTTGGCTTCCTCCTTGCATTTTCTTTTTGTTGGACTTGTACAGACTTATCGATGATTTAGTGCAGGGGATCAAACGTACGGCCTGTGGGCCGGATCAGGCCCGCCAACAGGTTTTATCCGGCCCGCGGGATGAGTTCGCCAGGTATAAAAATAACCCAAAAATTTGGGAATTAAAAAAAACAGCTATTCTACATGTGTCCACTGGATGGCGGAATAGCCATTATTTGTATGTTTGTAGGTAATGCTACATATGTACAAAATAAACCGCATGATGTTAGTACATCAGTCGAGGAAAATGATCAAACTACATAAATAACTGTACAGGTTGCCCTCTAGTGGGTTCTTCGGACCACCACACACTGCCACGAGAGCCCATACTTCAGTGTACAACACTGTTTTATTTTCATTCAATAGTGCAAGGCTTTTGCTTACCAACCCCGGCTCCCACTCCAACTCTAAACACTTGTCTTATCCCGGCTGCTGCTAATAAAAGCGACTAAGGTGATTAAATAACAAGGCCCACCTGGGCCATCTACTCACCTGTTGCTGTCTTTGAGGCCAGTCCTGGCACACCCATTTCCTGATTCATTTAAGCCTGTAGTTGCCAGGCAGCCAGCCTGGCGACAACACCCTCTATTGTCCCCTACACACCCTTGCTCCATGCTGATGATCCATGCTCTTTTCTCGTTCCCCGTGAGTTTCGTTATTCATGCCATAGTTTGAAAGTTTAGTTCTGTGTCCATAGTTTATGTTGTAGCAACAGTTTTGTTTCATAGGCAAGTTGTTGAACCTCCTATGTGAGCGCCTTTCGTTTATTCTTTTTTTGAGTTAAGATTAAAATATGTCATTACCTTCACATCGTGTCCGATCCAGTCGCTTTGCAACTCGGGAAAACCAACCACACCATAGTCCAAGTCATGACAGAGTTCCTTCAGGAAAATTAAAATTCCAGCAGCAGTGTACAGAGTTGAGATCAATTTAAAATTGAAACAAAATAGAAAAATATTACAATAAGAATAAAAATAAAAAGCAACAATGCGAATACAAATATAACAGTAAAATAAGAATATAACAAGAGGCAGTAGTGACCATGTTATGAAAAAGTATCTGACATACAAACTGCTTGGTGACAATTATCTTATCAAACAGAAAATAAGCAAATGTCACCCTTATTTGAGATATTTAATCTTACTTAGATTTCAGTTTTTGCAGTGTACTGTGCAATCTACTAATACAAGTTTCAATCAATCAATCAATCAATCAATCAATCAAGAGGCAGGTGAAACTCGTCAGCATCCATGGTAACCAAAAACACACAAACTCAAGGGTGCTGAAAACAAAACTGAGGGAGTCAAAAACTGATCAAAACCTGATCTGGGCAACGGATCGTGACACTGGCCCATCAGAGGCAAAATAAGGCGGGTCATCGAAACTAGGAAGCAAAATCATAACAGTCACAGATTAGATTTTTCCTTTAGTGATGATGATGATGTGCAAGTAGACCCACAATAATACGTGTCCTTGGCCATATTTAGACAACTGTGTACATTAAGACATAACATTGCTCAAAACCTCAGTTTTTAATTGGTTACCCTGTAAACCAAAATAATACCTACCCTTTTCATCGAAGACGACCAACACTAATTTGAACACACATTAAGAAGAGTTGCGTTCATTTTCGGTTTTACAGCACATAACCATTACCAACGGTTCCCCAACAACACACAAGTCACTATTTTTTTTTTGTCAAGATGTAAATAGAAGCTTTTTTACCGTAGTAGAGAAAATGATTCACATTACATGGGTGGGCCAAAGAAAAGGCAATACAGTGGTGTGAGGGGACCCTGAGAGGTATTTGTAGGGGATCCCCAGCAAAATTACAGATAGTTAATACTAATATTTGTACATTCTCAGTTACATGAACACCTGATATTATACATGTGGGCCCATAGATATAAAGGATTATAAATTTAGCTTTGATGTAGCAAGCTACTTTTGCCGTGTAGCTTGCTTTATTTGTTCGAGAATAAATCCCAGCTTAGCTAACTACATTTTACAAGTAGCTTGCCCATCACTGCCTACGTTACATCCCGATTACACAGTCTGTTCGCCAAGTTTTGGCTATTTTGCTTAATCAATATGGGCCCAAAAATTCCAACAAACCAGCCTGGAAAGAAAGGTGGGAATCGCTGTGGACTTACACTTAGAGAGGAGAGGGAGCACACTGCCCCTCCTCCCCAACCCTTCCTCTCTCCGCCTCGTATCCCTGTTGTCGTATTTTCTTGCTGCATGCCACAAATGTTCGCCGACAGCAAGGTAAAAGGTGTTTTATTTAAAAAAATCATTGTAACAACATGGTTGTTAACGTTTTTCAGTGCACCAAAGGGGCTTTTGTGTGCCTGCGTGTTGATAGTTGAGCTTGCCGTTGTTGTGTTTTGATAATTAAAGGGGAACATTATCACAATTTCAGAAAGGTTAAAACCAATAAAAATCAGACGGGTTTAAACCAATAAAAATCAGTTCCCAGTGGCTTATTTTATTTTTCGAAGTTTTTTAAAATGTTTTACCCATCATGGAATATCCCAAAAAAGGCTTTAAAAGTGCCTGATTTTCGCTATCTGTGAATCCAACCCCCCCCCCCCCCCCCCCTACACACAAACACACACCTTTTCCTGTGACGTCACTGCAAGACACCAATGCAAAGAAACATGGCAGAATGAACAGAAAGATATTGCGACATTAGCTTGGATTCAGACTCGGATTTCAGCGGTTTAAGCGATTCAACGGATTACGCATGTATTGAAACGGATGGTTGGAGTGTGGAGGCAGATAGCGAAAATTAAATTGAAAAAAAAACTGAAGCTATTGAGTCAACGAGGACTAATTCGGCGATCACCTTCTAACCAACGATTGCATCTTTTGACCACTGGAGCAACTTAAATCCGTCGATTGGTAAGTGTTTGTTTGGCATTAAATGTGGGTGGAGGGAAAGGCTGGATGCAAATATAGCTACAAATGTAAA
The DNA here is from genome assembly GCF_033978795.1 of Nerophis ophidion. Lineage (NCBI taxonomy): Eukaryota > Metazoa > Chordata > Actinopteri > Syngnathiformes > Syngnathidae > Nerophis > Nerophis ophidion. Next base: position 29,636,211 of record NC_084618.1, on the reverse strand, counting down.
ACAGCGAGCCTAAATAGCATGTTAGCATCGATTCGCTGGCAGTCATGCCGTGACCAAATATGTCTGATTAGCACATAAGTCAATAACATCAACAAAACTCACCTTTGTGATTTTGTTGACTTTATCGTTGGAAATGCATCTGCTTTGAGTGTAGCAGGATATCCACACATCTCTGTGCCATCTGTCGTAGCATAGCTGTCGTCGGTAAAATGTGCAGAACAAACGAGGGACTTTTGCATCTTTTGACCACTGGTGTACTTGAATCCGTCGATTGGTATGTGTTTGTTTGGCATTAAATGTGGGTGGAGGGAAAGGCTGGATGCATATATAGCTACAAATGAGGCAAAATGATGCAATATGTACATACAGCTAGCCTAAATAGCATGTTAGCATCGATTAGCATGCCGGGACCATTGATATGTCTGATTAGCAGTGTCCACGTAAGTCAACTTGAAACCTTCTCTGATCGTGTTGTTACACCCTCCGAGGCATGATGTCTCTAAAGGTACGGAAAACAGTCGAATAAACGGAAAATAACAGAGCTGATTTGACTTGGTGTGTGTCATGTGTTTGAGAAAATGGCGGATTGCTTCTCTTTGTAACGACACGGGTGAAAGGTCATTGCTCCGACAGCGAACAATTGAAAGCCGTTTCAATTGCCAAATTCACCCTTTTACAGTTCGGAAATCGGTTAAAAAATGTATGGTCTTTTTTTTGCAACATCAAGGTATATATTGGCGCTTACATAGGTCTGGTGATAATGTTCCCCTTTAAGAGATTGTTGATCCATTACCTCCTTGTTATGTTTGTTTGATATACTGCATATATATATATATATATCTTTGGAAGTATGCATTTTTTTTATTAAAATAGGGATTTTTGTCGAGGCTATAATTTATTATGGGTAACTATTCGTCACTATACAAACTTTTCGATTTACAAACCATGTTCAGCAACTAATTAAGTTCGTAAACCAAGGTTCCACTCTTTTGGTTTGAATTCTATTTACTTTCTTTCCTTTGATTCCTGTGTGCCTTTGCAAACACTATCCATTGTCTGCCCCGTTCTTGTCAGAGCACACGCTGCAGTTTGCTGTCTACTCCTCCCAGCTCTGCCGTTCGAGTAGCTTCCAGAGTTTGACTTGTTTTCAAAGAGGCATCAAACATGTATTGATTAAGTTTGGTCTGAGTCAATCAATACACGTTGATTAAAGCAGCACACATTTATTCCGAATGAAAGCACAATAATCCCCAGGACAAATGTAAACGTTTATGAAAGCAAGGGCGGCTGCAGCATTTTTAAATAATAATTTTTTCTGTATTTTTAATGTAATTGCATGCAAATGAATTCACCTCACCTGAGAGCCAACAAGCCTACACGGGAGCAAACATATTTTAGCCCTGACTTGATTCAGTGCCAGTACTGAGGGAGCTGTAGTCCACCACGTTCCGCGTGCAGAGGCGCTATAATAACATAGAAATTGTTTGTTAACTTTCTTGATAAGCACCGACTCTTGAAGCCTGTGAAGTAAAAGAAACATGACCAGCAGGGTAGCTTTGCCGCATGAAGCAACGCCTTTACTTTCCGGGAGCAGTGTGCACTGTATCTCATTTCCCTGTGCACCCGCACCCCGTGCACTCTCATTAAGGGTCCTGACTTTGCTTTAAATCCACCAGGGTTTGATCATTAGGCTGCGCTGGAGGAATCAATCCTGTGAGTGGATTCACATCACATACACCTCCAGCTCCCATCAAATGACCTTGACTGCTGCCGCCGCCATCGGCACAACTCGCTTGTAGATGAGAGGCCGAACGCCGCTAAGATATGCCGGGGACACATGAAGAAGTCTTTGGAACATTAGCAGGTTGGCTAATGAAGGCGTTGTGTGCAATCATTTAAAGTTCTACTCTTTGCTCAAAGGCGTCACACCATGCAACACCCAGGCTTCCTACTGGTTAGCACCTATTTATGTGTATTTGGGATCCTCATACGTGCTAAAATTGTGATGCGTTGGCCGCCTGGTAGCAGTAGTTGTCATGATCGCTAGATGCAAACTACAGGAGACAGAATGTAGGTAAAAAGTATTGAATATACAAAACAATAAAACAGTGCAGCACGGAGTGCACAAGAAAAAAAAACATGAACTAGTGCAACTGGGAGAGTACAAGAAAAAAACAAGGACTAGTGCAGCTGGGGGTGAACAAGAAGGGGGGAAAAAAAGAATTAGTGCAGCTGGGAGTGCACAAGAAAAAAATTAAACAAAAACTAGTACAGTTGCGAGTGCACAAGAAAAAATAAAACAAGAACTAGTGCAGCTGGGAGTGCAAAAGACAAAAAAAGAACTAGTGCAACTGGGAGTGCACAAGAAAAAAAAACCAAAATCTAGCGCAACTGAGAGTGTACAAGACAAAAAAACAAGGACTAACGCAGCTGGGAGTGAACAAGAAAAAAAACAAGGACTTGTGCAGCTGGGAGTGCACAAGAAAAAAAAAACAACAACTAGCGCAGCTGGGAGTGTACAAGAAAAAAAAGAGAACTAGCGCAGCTGGGAGTGCACAAGAAGAAGAAAAAACAACAACTAGCGCAACTGGGAGTGTACAAGAAAAAAAACAAGGACTAGCGCAACTGGGAGTGCACAAGAAAAAAAAAAAATCCAGCGCAACTGAGAGTGTACAAGACAAAAAAACAAGGACTAACGCAGCTGGGAGTGAACAAGAAAAAAACAAGGACTAGTGCAGCTGGGAGTGCACAAGAAAAAAACAAAAACTAGCGCAACTGGGAGTGTACAAGAAAAAAAAAGAGAACTAGCGCAGCTGGGAGTGCACGAGAAGAAGAAAAAACAAGAACTAGCGCAACTAGGAGTGTACAAGAAAGAAAAAAAAGGACTAGCGCAGCTGGGAGTGCACAAGAAAAAAACAAGAAATAGTGCAGCTGGGAGTGCACAAGAAACAAAACAAGAACTAGCGCAACTGGGAGTGTACAAGAAAAAAAACAAGAACTAGCGCAGCTGGGAGCACACAAGAAGAAAAAAAACAACAACTAGCGCAGCTGGGAGTGTACAAGAAAAAAAAGAGAACTAGCGCAGCTGGGAGTGCACAAGAAGAAGAAAAAACAACAACTAGCGCAACTGGGAGTGTACAAGAAAAAAACAAGGACTAGCGCAACTGGGAGTGCACAAGAAAAACAAAAACAAAATCTAGCGCAACTGAGAGTGTACAAGACAAAAAAACAAGGACTAACGCAGCTGGGAGTGAACAAGAAAAAAACGAGGACTAGTGCAGCTGGGAGTGCACAAGAAAAAAACAAAAACTAGCGCAACTGGGAGTGTACAAGAAAAAAAAAGAGAACTAGCGCAGCTGGGAGTGCACGAGAAGAAGAAAAAACAAGAACTAGCGCAACTAGGAGTGTACAAGAAAGAAAAAAAAGGACTAGCGCAGCTGGGAGTGCACAAGAAAAAAACAAGAAATAGTGCAGCTGGGAGTGCACAAGAAACAAAACAAGAACTAGCGCAACTGGGAGTGTACAAGAAAAAAAACAAGAACTAGCGCAGCTGGGAGCACACAAGAAGAAGAAAAAACAAGAACTATGCAGCTGGCAATGCACAAGAAGAAGAAAAAATTAGAACTAGTGCAGCTGGGAGTGCACAAGAAAAAAAATAGAACTAGTGCAACTGTGAGTGCACAAGGAAAAAATAAGAACTAGCGCAACTGGGGATGTACAAGAAAAAAAAACAAGGACTAGCGTAGCTGGGAGTGCACGAGAAGAAGAAAAAACAAGAACTAGCGCAACTAGGAGTGTACAAGAAAGGGAAAAAAAAGGACTAGCACAGCTGGGAGTGTACAAGAAAAAAAAACAAGGATTAGCGCAGCTCAGAGTGAGCAAAAAGAAGAAAAAAATAAGAACTGGTGCAGCTGGAAGAGCACAAAAAAAAACAAGAACTACTGCAGCTGGGAGTGCACAAGAAACAAAACAAGAACTAGCGCAACTGGGAGTGTACAAGAAAAAAAAACAAGAACTAGCGCAGCTGGGAGCACACAAGAAGAAGAAAAAACAAAAACTACTGCAGCTGGCAATGCACAAGAAGAAGAAAAAAATAGAACTAGTGCACCTGGGAGTGCACAAGAAAAAAACAAGAACTAGTGCAACTGTGAGTGCACAAGGAAAAAATAAGAACTAGCGCAACTAGGGGTGTACAAGAAAGAAAAAAACAAAGACTAGCGCAGCTGGGAGTGCACAAGAAGAAAAAAAAACAAGAACTATGCAGCTGGCAATGCACAAGAAGAAGAAAAAATTAGAACTAGTGCAGCTGGGAGTGCACAAGAAAAAAAATAGAACTAGTGCAACTGTGAGTGCACAAGGAAAAAATAAGAACTAGCGCAACTGGGGATGTACAAGAAAAAAAAACAAGGACTAGCGTAGCTGGGAGTGCACGAGAAGAAGAAAAAACAAGAACTAGCGCAACTAGGAGTGTACAAGAAAGGGAAAAAAAAGGACTAGCACAGCTGGGAGTGTACAAGAAAAAAAAACAAGGATTAGCGCAGCTCAGAGTGAGCAAGAAGAAGAAAAAAATAAGAACTGGTGCAGCTGGAAGAGCACAAAAAAAACAAGAACTAGCGCAACTGGGAGTGTACAAGAAAAAAAAACAAGAACTAGCGCAGCTGGGAGCACACAAGAAGAAGAAAAAACAAAAACTACTGCAGCTGGCAATGCACAAGAAGAAGAAAAAAATAGAACTAGTGCACCTGGGAGTGCACAAGAAAAAAACAAGAACTAGTGCAACTGTGAGTGCACAAGGAAAAAATAAGAACTAGCGCAACTAGGGGTGTACAAGAAAGAAAAAAACAAAGACTAGCGCAGCTGGGAGTGCACAAGAAGAAAAAAAAACAAGAACTAGCGCAACTAAGAGTGTACAAGAAAAAAAAGGACTAGCCCAGCTGGGAGTGTACAAGAACAAAAACAATGATTAGCGCAGCTGGGAATGAACAAGAAGAAGAAAAAAATAAGAACTGGTGCAGCTGGGAGTGCACAAGAAACAAAACAAGAACTAGCGCAACTGGGAATGTACAAGAAGAAGAAAACACAAGAACTAGAGCAGCTGGGAATGCACAATAACACGAAAAAACAACAACTAGTGTAGCTGGGAGTGCACAAGAAAAAAAAACAAGAACTAATATAATTGGGAGTGTACAAGAAAAAAAAAAGAACTACCACAGCTCGGAGAAAAACTAGGCACTAGTGCTGCTGGGAGTACACAATGAAAAAAAAACAAGAACTAGTGCAGCAGTGATAACACAAGAAGCATAAGAAAGCTATGCCAATACAAAGCAAACTAAAGGCAGTCACCAAACAATAGACATGGAAGAATCAACCTTTCTAGACTTGGTTATAAAACGAGAACAGGTGCGTTGGCGAACCAGGTAAAGGTGCTGCAAAGAGAAGTAGCAGAAGTTGGAAACTAAAAAAACAAGTGCATCGGACAGGAACTAAACACCAATCACAAAAATACACAAACAAAAATGAAAGGTGTCCTCTTCACTTTCACCCAGGTGTACACATATTACAATGTGGAACACATTAAATCCGGATACGTTTGTTTTGGTGGTGAGAAATCAAACTTAATCTGACGATGTAAAGCATCAGATTGGCTATCCTTCCTAACTAACTCCTGGGCTCTCTTACACGTGTATGCTGTTAAAGAGCTGTGATTGGATATATTCCTAACTTTTAGCTACATAGCTACTTTTTCTTCATACGCTTTGAACCCTGAGTCTTATAAAACGGTGCGGCTAATTTGCGGATTTATTTTTGCTAACGGCCATAATGCATAAGCCGGAGTACCTGGAGGGAACCCACGTATTCACGGGGAGGACATGCAAACTCCACACAGAAAGATCCCGAGCCCGGGATTGAACCCCAGACTATTCAGGACCTTCGTATTGTGAGGCAGACGCACTAACCCCTCTGCCACCGTGATGCAAATAATACAAATAAAAAAAACACGCAGAGACACAGAACAAGTTTGTTCAGGAAATATGTCCCTGGACACACGAGGACTTTGAATATGACCAATGTATGACGCTGCAACTACTTGGCATTGGATCGATACCTAAATCAGTGGTATCATCCAAAACTAATGTAACACATCCAAACAACAGAAGAATAGGTGATTATTACATTTTAACAGAAGTGTAGATAGAACATGTTGAAAGAGAATATAAGCGGATATTATGTCGCGATGGGGTTTTCGCAGCTCTCCCGAAATACAGACGGACCACTCTGGACAAGCCGTGCAGGTAAAAACATTGATTTATTCCTGAAAATATCGAACAAAACGGAACACAAGGCGAAGGTACAACGCGCTGATCGCACTTAGAGCTAAAGCTATCAAGAAATACTCACGAAACTGTGGCATGAAACAAACAAATCTTACGTGGACAAGGCGTGGCGAAGTTGGTAGAGCTGCTGTGCCAGCAATATGAGGGTTACTGGTTCAATCCCAACCTTCTACCATCCTAGTCACGTCCGTTGTGTCCTTGGGCAAGACACTTCACCCTTGCTCCTGATGGGTCCTGGCGAAGCAAACAATGATGCCAGCCCGACTGACCGGCAAAGGCAGGCTTAAATAATACCTCTGATTAGTGCTCGTGAAGCAGGTGAGCGGGCTAACACTAATCAGAGACAGGTGGAAATAATAGGTAACCGTGGTAACTAAAACAAACAAGGGTGCACAAAAACAGGAACTAATGGAGTCCAAAACTAACACAACATACCTAAACATGATCCGGACAACGGATCATGACATATTAACAGTAAATGAACAAGTAGAATAATAATTCATTTTCTACCACTTGTCCTTAATAATGTTGACAAAATAATAGAATGATAAATGTCACAATATGTTACTGAATATGTCAACAGACTAAATTAAGAGCCTTTGTTTGTTTACTTATTAATAAAAGACAAGTTGTATTGTATGTTCATTATTTTATTTAAGGACAAAGTTGCAATAAGAAACATATGTTTAAAGGCCTACTGAAATGAGATTTTTGTTATTTAAGCGAGGATAGCAGGTCCATTCTATGTGTCATTCTTGATCATTTCGCGATATCGCCATATTTTTGCTGAAAGGATTTAGTAGTAAAGTTCGCAACTTTTGGTCGCTAATAAAAAAGCCTTGCCTGTACCGGAAGTAGCAGACGATGTGCGCGTGACGTCATGGGTTGTGGAGCTCCTCACATCCTCACATTGTTTACAATCTTGGCCACCAGCAGCGAGAGCGATTCGGACCGAGAAAGCGACGATTTCCCCCTTGATTTGAGCGAGGATGAAAGATTTGTGGATGAGGAAAGTGACAGTGAAGGACTAGAAAAAAAAAAAAAAAAGACGAGGGCAGTGGGAGCGATTCAGATGTTATTAGACACATTTACTAGGATAATTCTGGAAAATCCCTTATCTGCTTATTGTGTTACTAGTGTTTTAGTGAGATTATATAGTCGTACCTGAAAGTCGGAGGGGTGTGGTGACCGCCAGTGTCTCCGAGGGAAGCAACGTTTCTCGGCGTGGCAAGGTAGCCGGGCTGAGATTTTTTTTTTTTTTTCCTTACACGTAGTAAGCATCCAACGCTCGGTGGCAGCCGGTGGGAGGAGGCAAGAGAGACCAAAGCAGCTCTCCCGTCGAAAGGCAAAACCCAGTAACTCAATTTTGGTCAAAACTGAGCTGATAATAATTTGGGAGTTCCTAGGTGATATGCTTTACATTAGTGTATGCGATATTGTAATTTTTTCCGTAAGTAAGCTGTTACGAGCATGGCAGGATCTAGCAACTACCACATAACCGTGTAGATACAACAGAAAAACCTAGTATCTCATGGGAACAATCAGAGTTTCTTTGTCAGTCGCCTTATTGTCCTTAATCAATCAATCAATCAATTTTTATTTATACAGCCCTAAATCACAAATGTCTCAAAGGACTGTACAAACCATTACGACAACGACATCCTCGGAAGAACCCACATAAGGGCAAGGACAACTCACACCCAGTGGGCAGGGAGAATTCACACCCAGTGGGACGCCAGTGACAATGATGACTATGAGAAACCTTGGAGAGGACCTCAAATGTGGGCAACCCCCAACCCCCCCAACCCCCAACACCCCCACTCCCTTCTAGGGGACCGAAAGCAATGAATGTCGAGCGGGTCTAACATGATACTGTGAAAGTTCAATCCATAGTGGCTCCAACACAGCCGCGAGAGTTCAGTTCAAAGCGGATCCAAGACAGCAGCGAGAGTCCCGTCCACAGGAAACCATCCCAAGCGGAGGCGGATCAGCAGCGTAGAGATGTCCCCAACCGATACACAGGCGAGCGGTCCATCCTGGGTCCCGACAAGCGGTCCATCCTGGGTCTCGACTCTGGACAGCCAGTACTTCATCCATGGTCATCGGACCAGACCCCCTCCACAAGGGAGGGGGGAACAGAGGAGAAAAAGAAAAGAAGCAGCAGATCAACTGGTCTAAAAAGGAGGTCTATTACAGGCTAGAGTATACAAATAAGTTTTAAGGTGAGACTTAAATGCTTTAATGAGACATTTGCACGAATGGGGGCCGACGGTCAACCTGATTATGTGATATTATGGCACGAGGGGATATTTGGAAGATTGGCCCAGGACGTTGCAAGCACCTTCATTAAATGTATTGTTCTTGATTCTTCCCCTTGCATACTCTTTTGGGCAGATAACTGTGGAGGTCAAAATAAAAACTGGACGCTGTACACGGCTCTTGCCCAATGTGCAAACGCAGAATGGGGCCCACCCGAGATTGTGATAAAATATCTGGAGAAAGGGCACACGTTCATGAGAGCAGATTCAATCCATGGCTCAATCGGCAAGAAAATGAAAGCTCAAGAAAACATCTATACGTTTGATGACTTTGTAGATCTTTGTAAGACAGCGTCATGATAGATTGGTTTTCCTTTGTTTTCTCAAAATCAGCTAGAAGTGAGGTACTAGGTTTTGCCTTTGGACGGGAGAGCTGAATGAGGAACAACGCAAACTCTCTGCTCATCTCTACAGTAAGAGCCGAATGTAAACAAGGAAACACCAGCTGGGTTTTTGTTGCTAAAGGCGGCCGCAATTCACCGCTTCCCACCTACATCTTTCTTCTTTGACATCTCCATAATTCATTGAACAAATTGCAAAAGATTCAGCGACACAGATGTCCAGAATACTGTGTAATTATGCCATTAAAGCAGACCACTTATAGCTGTGATCGGTGCTGGATCAAAATGTCCGCTACAATCCATGACGTCACACGCACGCTTCATCATACCGCGACGTTTTCACCCGGATACTTAGCGCAAAATTATAAATTGCAATTTAGTAAACTAAAAAGGCCGTATTGGCATGTGTTGCAATGTTAATATTTTATCGTTGATGTATACACTATCAGACTGCGTGGTGGGCAGTAGTGGGTTTCAGTAGGCCTTTAAGGTGCTGTCACAGCAAATTTCTTCCCCCCATCAAAAACCTTCCCCCCCATTTACTTCAGGGGTCACGATTAATACAGACGTTTTGTTAACGCTATATTATAAAAAATGTACCGCTATATTATAAAAATACGGACGTCTTGTTAACGCCCATCCATCCATTTTCTACCGCTTATTCCCTTTCAGGGTCACGGGGGGCGCTGGCGCCTATCTCAGCTACAATCGGGCGGAAGGCAGAGTACACCCTGGACAAGTCGCCACCTCATCGCAGGGCCAACACAGATAGACAGACAACATTCACACTCACATTCACACACTAGGGCCAATTTAGTGTTGCCAATCAACCTATCCCCAAGTGCATGTCTTTGGAAGTGGGAGGAAGCCAGAGTTAACGCTATATTATAAAAAAAAAAATGTTTTTAAATTTACAAACACAAGCTATGGGATGACGCATTTACTTCCGGGGTCACGTTTCCTCTTATGTCATCCCATAGCTTGTGTTTGTAAATTGTTTTTTTAAATTTTTTTTATAATATAGCGTTAACAAAACGTCTGTATTTTCTATAATATAGCGTTATATTCTTATAATATAGCGTTAACAAAACGTCTGTATTAATCATGACCCCGGAAGTAAATGGGGAGGGGGTGGGCGGGGGCTGGGTTTGTAGGGAGAAGAAATTTGGCGTGACAGCACCCGAGGAATTTTTATCAAAATAAAGCCAATAATGTAATTTTTATGGTCCCCTTAATTTTGAAAAGTACTAAAATGTACAAGAAGTAAAACATGCAGCAAAGTCCGTTTCACTACTTGACACTTTTGTTTATGCACGTTTGTTTTCCTTCCTTCATTCCTTTTTTAATGTATTCCTTTCTGGTGTACGGTCCGCGGCGCTACGTTTGGAAGCGTACTTTCTTCAAAACCATGTCAGGTCCATTTCAAGCACGCTCATTAGCTTCAGAAGGCGGCACGGGTTGATTAAAAATAATTCCCGGCCACGGTAGCCGCTCCGGCTGGCCGAGTGACACCAGGGGACGGCGAAGCTGCACACATTCTCCGGCTACGGCTAGCACCTAATTAGCGGCGGAGTAGGAATATTTTACCGCAAATTAACATGCCGCTCTTTCGGCGTGGACTCTAATTGACGAGCCTCATCCGAGGGCCCGGGGAGGAGCGCGGCTCGACGGGAGCGCGCGGCGGGATAGTCATGCGTGGAATGTTTAAGCGTTCCGTAATTAGCGGGAATCGAAAAAGCTGCTTGTTTTCTGCTGGACTTAAATGGATTCTGCTCGGGCGCAGCACCTGCACCCGGTGTGTTCTCCCATGACCCCGGATGCTCCCGTCCCGGCGTGGAAGCAGGTGGGAAAGTTGCGCAGGTGAGAGGGCGGCTGTGATAAACATCCCATAATCCACGAGGAGCAAAAGACGCAACCTAATCAAAGCATTTGGATCGTAATCCTGCTGAATCACATAAACCCTCCAGATGACATATTTCAAACCCGAGGGCGGGCCGACATTCCCGAAGAGAGTGGAGCGGTATGAATATTTGATCCCGGGGGTGTTGACACGACTTGCGGGGAATGCGTGGTAAAGGACAATAAGAACGTGAAAGTCAAAGCTCTGACATTTGAACACTTACTGGCATTTGCAAGTTAGGCTTTAAGAGTTATAAGTTCATTCTTTTATGGACGTAGCGAGGAACGGGATGTAGGTACAGTGGGGCAAAAAAGTATTAAAGGCCTACTGAAACCCACTACTACCCACCACGCAGTCTGATAGTTTATATATCAATGATGAAATATTAACATTGCAACACATGCCAATACGGCCGTTTTAGTTTACTAAATTACAATTTTAAATTTCCCGGGAGTTTCGTCTTCGAAACGTCGTGTAATGATGACGTGTACGCAAGACGTCACGGGTTTTTAGGAAGTATGAGCGCTGCACACACACACAGCTAAAAGTCGTCTGCTTTAACGGCATAATTACACAGTATTTTGGAGATCTGTGTTGCTGAATCCTTTGCAATTTACTCAATTAAGATGGGAGAAGTCACAGTAGAAAGATGGAGTTGGGAATCTTTAGCCTTTAGCCACACAAACACACGGTGATTCCTTGTTTAAAATTCCTTGAGGTGAAACTTTCCTTTGGATCAGAGCGCGGTCAAGCCAACATGGATCCCGACCACATGTCAACCAGCAGGTTTCGGTGAGAAAATTGTGGTTAAAAAGTAAGTTCTTACCGGAGAAAAGCTGATCTTGTGGCGTCCATAGCTGCCGTCGACTCCCCTGAGACATTGGCGTCAAGACACCCGTGGAGACACCCTTCCGACTATCAGGTACTATTAAACTCACTAAAACACTAGCAGAACAATAGAAAGATAAGGGATTTCCCAGAATTATCCTATTAAATGTGTCTAAAAACATCGGAATCCGTCCCAATCACGTTTTTTTTTCAATATCCTCAAACACGAATCTTTCATCCTGGCTCAAATTAATGGGGAAATTGGCATTTTCTCGGTCCGAATAGCACTTTTTGTTGGAGGCTCCCATTTAAAACAACATGAATATGTGAGGAGCCATCAAACAACTGGCAACTTGGGGGTTGCAGGTTCGATTCCCACTTCCGCCATCCTAGTCACTGCTGTTGTGTCCTTGGGCAAGACACTTTACCCACCTGCTTCCAATTCCACCCACACTGGTTTAAATGTTACTTAGATATTAGGTTTCACTATGTAAAGCGCTTTGAGTCACTAGAGAAAAGCGCTATGTAAATATAATTCACTTCACTTCACTTCACTGCATGTGACGCGATCGTCTGCGACTTCCGGTAGAGGCAGGGCATTTTTCTTAGCACTGAAAGTTGCGCACTTTATCGTGGATGTTCTCTACTAAATCCTTTCAGCAAAAATATGGCAATATCGCGAAATGATCAACTATGACACATAGAATGGACCTGCTATCCCCGTTTGAATAAGAAAATCTCATTTCAGTAGGCCTTTAAGTCAGCCACCGATTGTGCAAGTTCTCCCACTTAAAATGATCACAGAGGTCTGTAATTTTCATCATAGGTACACTTCAACTGTGAGAGACAGAATGTGAAAAAAAATCAAGGAATTCACATTGTAAGAATTTTAAAGAACTTATTTGTAAATTATGGTGGAAAATAAGTATTTGGTCAACCATTCAAAGCTCTCACTGATGGAAGGAGGTTTTGGCTCAAAATCTCACGATACATGGCCCCATTCATTCTTTCCTTAACACGGATCAATCGTCCTGTCCCCTTAGCAGAAAAACAGCCCCAAAGCATGATGTCCCCCCCCCCCATGCTTCACAGCATGTATGGTGTTCTTGGGATGCAACTCAGTATTCTTCTTCCTCCAAACACGACGAGTATAAGTTCTATTTTGGTTTCATCTGACCACATGGCATTCTCCCAATCCTCTGCTGTATTATCCATGTATCCATTTTGGTATAAACTCAACTTGTTGTGTTTGGAGGAAGAAGAATACTGAGTTGCATCCCAAGAACACCGGTTTCTTGCAGAACATCCACAAAGCCAGTCTTTTCATTTATACCACTCCGTTTGGAAAAAGCGAGTAACTTTCCGTCCTGCTGATTGAAACAAACCATTCAGCTCCGCCTTTAGTAATTATCTCCTGCTTCGCTTGAAAGTCCACTTTAGAAAACTGTTTAAGTGCGGAAATGTAGTCATCCATGTTGAAAGTCAGGTTACACGAGATGGACAAAATAAGACGCTGTGGCACTTACCCGCTGAGGCCACCGTATGTCTGGGATCATGAGCGCCCCGCCCCTATCGTGAGGCACGAGAACTGTTTGCCTCACCTCAGACTTTTTTCTCTGCCGTTTTGTTGGCTCAACCAACACAGAAAACACTCGCTGAGGCACTTGACTCGCTTACCCCACCGTATGTCTCTGATCACGAGCGCCCCTATCATGAGACATGCAAACTGTTTGCCTCACCCCAGACTTTTTTCTCTGCCGTTTTGTACGCTCAGCAACACACCAGACAAGAACGCGCTCTGGCTACACGGCAGACAGAGAAGTTTACGAGGGATTGCGAAAATTCAGCGATTTTGAAGCAAAAAATTATCCAAATTGGTGAAGCTAAATGAACATTAAAAACTTACAATCACAATTTTTTATCATTATATATTTTATTTTTTTGCATGATCACAGGTGAGGCACTGCCTCCTCTGCCTCCCTTGACCGCGTGTCACTGGCGTACTGTCACAACCTGTCACATCACGCCGTGACTTATTTTGACTTGTTTGGCGTTTTCCTGTGTGTAGTGTTTTGGTTCTTGTCTTGCGCTCCTATTTTGGTGGCTTTTTCTCTTTGTTTATGGTATTTTCCTGTAGCAGTTTGATGTCTTCCTTAGAGCGATATCTCCCACATCTACTTTCTTTTAGCGATCAAGAACATTTCAGTTGTTTTTATCCTTCTTTGTGGGAACATTTGTTGATTCTCATGTCATGTTGAGATTTACTTTGTGGACGCCGTCTTTGCTCCACACTAAGTCTTTGCTGTTGTCCAGCATTTTGTTTTTGTTTACTTTGTAGCCAGTTCAGTTTTAGTTTCATTCTGCGTAGCCTTCCCAAAGCTTCAATGCCTTTTCTTAGGGGCACCACTTTTTGTTTATTTTTGGTTTAAGCATTAGATACCTTTTTACCTGCACGCTGCTAACCGCTGTCGTCTGCATATTGTGATCACGACAAAGCATGTTTCCGACATCTACAAAGCAATTAGCCACGGCACATAATTTGCGGATTGTAATTACTGGTTTGTGAAAAATATTTTCAACCCATTTAGGTGAAATTACATAATCTCCCACGGCACGCCAGACTGCATCTCACAGCACACTAGTGTGCCACAATACAGTGGTTGAAAAACACTGGTTTACACATAGTTGTCATGATCATGTTTTGTCATTTTCTGTTATTTGTGGACTCCCTTAGTTCCTGTTGTTTTGCACCCTTGATTTTATTTAGCTAACATGGCTATTTATTATTTCCACCTGCCTCTGATTGGTGTTCGGGACGCTCACCTGTTTCTCGTACACTAATCAGAGGCATTATTTAAACCTGCCTTTCCAGTCAGTTGGCCTGGCTTCTTTGTTTGCTTCATGCTATCGTCACGTAAGTGTTGCTTGTCTCCCAGCCTATGCTAAGTTAGTTTCGAGTGCGATTGGCACGCGTTTTCTTCAGACTTGTTTTCTGTTCTTGGTGGTGCTTTGATTTTTCTCAAGAATAAACCATGCTCCTACCTGTCCAAGTCCTGTCCGGAGTGATACATTTGCATCCCGGGGCAAGCTACGACCCTGTCGTGACAGTAGTAGTTGGTAGTACCTTTATTTTGAAGTCCTATCTCTGTTTCGTTCGTGCCGCATTGTGGATGCGCGTGTGTTGTCACCTCAAGATGCTACAGGACTGGAGCAGGCAGGATTGAAGGTAGGAGCTTGTTTAATATAAAGAATAACAAAATACCACTTGTACAAAGGCAAAAAAAAGGTGTGCCAACGCACAGAAAGTTAAATGCTAATGTTAGCAAGAGTCGAGTTCACAAAGTCCCAAGAAGCGCGTGCCGGGCGCGCGGAAGCCAAGCTAAGTCTTAGCAGGGTAAATACAAAAGAGAATTAACACACGCAACTGTTGCATGGAGCAAACAAAACGTCCAGAAAGAACTCAGGTAACAGGCGAGCTTAAATACGAAACGATAATCACAAACAGGTGTGCGTCAGGAGCCCGTGCAGGAGGAGCAAATTAAGTTGCCATGGTGATAGAAACAAACAAGTGCTCAAACAACGGGATCGGCAGAGTCCAGCAATGATCAAAACACACAAAAAGGATACAAAAATAAACTAGAGATGTGATCCACAACAATCTTTTTCTGGTAGTCTATCTGCGTCCTCTCTTGCTTTTAAGACATGCCGTAAGGAGGTGAGTGTTTTCTCTGCTCTAAGAGAATACAACAAGTGTAAACTTGTGAAACAAGGATATCATGTACTCTTGTGCTGCTAATGTTGCTGATATACGCACATGTTTTGCTCAGAGTTTGAGTGTTTTAGCAAACATTTTGCTAGTGTAGTGTTCAGCAGCACTTCTCACTCACACAAACAGTGGCTGCTGTGCTACATTGACGTTTTTCCTCCATTTTAGACAGGTGTGCTGCAGAGCCATGTGTCGTAATGCTTCCTAAGCAAGTAAGCCCAGACTTTCTTCTCTCTAGCCAGTTCGTCCAGCTCCTCCCGGGGGATCCCCAGGCGTTCCCAGGCCAGCCGGGAGACATAGTCTTCCCAACGTGTCCTGGGTCTTCCGCGTGGCCTCCGACCGGTCGGACGTGCCCGAAACACCTCCCTAGGTAGGCGTTCGGGTGGCATCCTGACCAGATGCCCGAACCACTTCATCTGGTGGAGGAGCAGCGGCCTTACTTTCAGTTCATCCCAGATGGCAGAGCTTCTCACCCTATCTCTAAGGGAGAGACCCTCCACCCGGCGGAGGAAATTCATTTTGGCCGCTTGTACCCGTGATCTTGTCCTTTCGGTCATAACCCAAAGCTCATGACCATAGGTGAGAATGGGAACCTAGAGCGACAGGTAAATTGAGGATTTCCCTTCCGGCTCGATACAGCTTCCGCATTACTGAAGACGCCGCACCGATCCGCTTATCGATCTCACGATCCACTCTTCCCTCACTCGTGAACAAGACTCCGAGGTACTTAACTCCTGCACATGGGGCAATATCTCTTCCCCAACCCGGAGATGGCACTCCACCCTTTTCCAGGCGAGAACCATGGACTCGGACTTGGAGGTGCTGATTTTTATCCCAGTCGCTTCACACTCGGCTGCGAACCGATCCAGTGAGAGCTGAACATCCTGGCAAGATGAAGCCTTTAGGACCACATCATCTGCACAAAACAGAGACTTAATCCTGCAGCCGCCAAACTGGATCCCCTCAACGCATTGACTGCGCATAGAAATTCCATCCATAAAAGTTATGAACAGAATCGGTGACAAAGTTAAGCATTGGAGTCCAACCCTCATTGGAAACGTGTCCGACTTACTGCCAGCAATGCGGACCAAGCTCTGACACTAATCATACAGGGAGCGGAACGCCACAATCAGACAGTATGATACCCCATACTCTCAACACTCTTTACAGGACTTTTCTGAGGTTTATTAGTTTATTTTCCTATTATATCATCAATCAATCAATCAATGTTTACTTATATAACTTTAAATCACTAGTGTTTCAAAAGGCTGCACAAACCACAACACAAACCACTACGACATCCTTGGTAAGCCCACATAAGGGCAAGGAAAACTCACACCCAGTGGGACGTCGGTGACAATGATGACTATGAGAACCTTGGAGAGGACGAAAGCAATGGATGTCGAGCGGGTCTAACATGATACTGTGAAAGTTCAATCCATAGTGGATCCAACATAGCCGCGAGAGTCCAGTCCAAAGCGAATCCAACACAGCAGCGAGAGTCCCGTCGACAGCGGAGCCAGCAGCAAATCATCCCAAGCGGAGGCGGATCAGCAGCGCAGAGATGTCCCCAGCCGATACTCAGGCGAGCGGTCCATCCTGGGTCCCGACTCTGGACGAGCGGTCCATCCTGGGTCCCGACTCTGGACAGCCAGTACCTCATAATGCTTTATAGAGCATTTATGGCCATTTAAGCTCACTTGCTGTTAAGACATGCCGTGAGTAGACTGGTGTGCTGCAAGGTCATGTGTCTGAGGCCCTTTCGACACTAAGCCAGCTAAGGTTATACAGAGCAGTGATGTGGGATGTATATGATGTTTGGGCGGTATAGCTTGGTTGTTTAAGCGCCCGTTCCAGCAACTTTTGGGTTGCAGGTTCTATCCCCGCTTCTGCCATCCTAGTCCCTGCCGTTGTGTCCTTGGGCAAGACACTTTACCCATCTGCTCCCAGTGCCCCCCACACTGGTTTAAATGTAAGGAAGCGGGAAGTTTTTCCCTGTAGTCAGACCGGCATAGCAGAGAAGGAGAAAGAAAATGTTGATTAGGTGGCAGATATATATTTGCAAGGCCATTTTCAAGAAGGATATTTAAAGAGAAACTACATCTTTTTAGACAATGTTGGCCAACCCCGGATGCTAGCTCAGCTGTTCTGGCGACGAAATGGGGAAATGCTCGCTATTTCCACTCAAATAAGCCGACGACGAGGGGTACCACTGGCTTAAACGGCGTTGAACAGGTTCTAAAAATTGTGAGTTCGGATATGTAATTTTTTCACTTTTAATATATTTTTTGCTATTTTTATTTTGACAGTACCACATAAGATATGTTTTAATTGCCGATGAGTTTTAATTGTTTTTTAAATGCGCCAGAAAATAACCTATTTTTTACACTGTTGATTTGGTTCAATAGCCAGCAGTGCGTAAATGTGTTTCTGTATAGTGTTTCTCCATCAATGGTCATGTGGTGACATAAATTATGATATTTTGAGAGCTAATTATTGAAGTCGGACATCATTGAAGGCCTAGGTGGGAAACCGACGGCCCGCCACTGATACAGGATATATCCCACCTAACCTTATCCTTGTCCACACACACATTGCCACTGTGGAGGGGGACGTGGCCTGCGGACCTGCAGCAAATCAGGGTGTGCCAGGACTGGCTTCGACGATCAGCGAAAGGTGCGTAGATGGCCCACCTGGGCCTGGTTATCTAATCACCTGTCGCTCTGTTAAAAGGCCGGGGAGGAAAGAGGTGGAGGAGCTGCAGCAAGAGAGAGAGAGAAAGAGAGAGAGTGAGAGAGAGAGAGAGAGAGAGGGACTGACAACAAAAGACAATTGCTGAAAAGCACAAGACAAACTTTAGTGGAAAAAAAAAACAGTGTTGTAAATCTGAAACTGGACTCTCCTGTCAATGCCTGGTGGTCTCAGGAACCCCGAGGAGGGCAACCTCCACAACCACCATTTAAGACCACCACCCCTCTCCTTCCGCCGGTGCGGCGCGACCTAGTATGCATGCGCGAAAAGAAAATTGCATCTCATATTCACCTCTGACCTGGAAGTGTATTCATTCTTACCTGCGACTTGTGCAAAAATACCGAAAAGGGCTGCTCTTTCTGTTAAGAAAAGGGAATTCATTGTTTCGCCCGACGACGAGGTGGAGTTATTACTAAAAGTAACGAAGTCTTCAGTGTATGAGGGGCCGTTAGGGACATTATTCAGAATTACTTCTCACATACACTACTGAAATGCTCTCACATAAACAACTGAAATGTTTTTTCTCTCACACACACCACTGAGCATTTCAGTAGTGTATGTAAGAGGTAATTCTGAATAATGTCCCTAACGGCCCCTCATATCAGTGGCCTTGTGGTTAGAGTGTCTGCCCTGAGATCGGTAGGTCGTGAGTTCAAACCCCAAGTCATACCAAAGACTATAAAAATGGGACCCATTACCTCCCTGATTGGCACACGGCATCAAGGGTTGGAATTGGGGGTTAAATCACCAAAATTGTTCCCGAGCGCGGCCACTTCTGCTGCTCACTGCTCCCCTCATCTCCCAGGGGGTAGAACAAGGGGAAGAGTCGAATGCAGACGGTATTTTCACCACACCTAAGCTGCGTCCCAATTCCTGGGTCTGCGTTATGGCGTCACATTAGTGCCAAAAATCCAAGCGCATAAAAACTGTTATCGCGCGCTGATTCGCCACTTTGTGCGCACGCACGGCGCCTTTTTGCGTACGCGCGGTGCTTATGTGCGCTTTCCGTCTTCCTTTCGGCACTTTGGGGTCGGTATGCTTACACTGCCCCTCCTTTCTGATTGATCAGGCGAAAAATGCTCAGGGCCAATCAGAAGTATAGCAGGGCGGGTCATCGTCAATATGTATTAAGATTTAAGGAGGAAGAAGTGGATAAAAAAATGTCGACTGAAAAAGAGGTAAGTTGAGAGACACAGTTATTTACATTATTGAACTGGTTTGGCGTGATTGTAAGGGTATATGTATATGTAAATATTGAATGTATGCCACAATGTGGGACTATTAATTTTCTTTCCTCTATCTACTTTAAGTTTACACCAGAGTCTACCCAAACCCACTTATCTATGCGTACTTCATATTAGGACAACATGATTAGCATACAGTTGTGATCAAAATGATTCAACCCCCACACAATTTTGGTGTTTTTGCAAGTTGGACATTTATTCCGTATTTTGTTTATAGTCATATCAAATAAAGATGCATTAAATAGACAAATGCAACTTGAATTACAACATTATATTTTGTAACATACCAAACAGTGTCATTTCTCTTAATATCTCATTGACAAAATTATTCAACCCCTTGAACAGAATTTGAATAAGGTATTTTCAATCAGGTGTTGAAAAAACCTGTAGATGTGATTAGAACCATAACGAGTAACAATTAAACTGATTGAAAAAGACTGTGACACTCAGCTTCTTGTAGATGGTCAATGGTGTATTTGCAACATGGTGAAGTCCATGGAGTGGTCAAAGAAGTCAAGAGAGGAGGTAATTTCTCTTCATAAGAAAGGATATGGATATAAGAAAATAGCAAAGACATTACACATTCCAAGAGACACAGTTGGGAGCATAATTCGCAAGTTTAAAGCTAAAGGCACAGTGGAAACACTACCTGGGCGTGTGCAACTGCTGTCCAGTATTTCTACCAACCTTGTCACGCCTGTTGTGTCCTTGAGCAAGTCACTTCACCCTTGCTCCTGATGGTTCTTGTTTAGGGCCTTGCATGGCAGCTCCCGCCATCAGTGTGTGAATGTGTGTGTGTATGGGTGAATGTGGAAATAGTGTCAAAGCGCTTTGAGTACCTTGAAGGTAGAAAAGCGCTATACAAGTATAACCCATTTATTTGAAGCGTACAGTGGTGAAAAACCCCCGGGTAATAGCTGAGGAACTACAACAGGACATTGCAGAGGCGGGAACGCAGGTTTCGTCCCAGACAATAAGGCGCGCACTACGAGATGAAGGCCTCCATTCCAGAACTCCCAGGCGCACCCCACTTCTGACTACCAGGAACAAGAAAATACACTCCAGTATGCCAAAAATCATCTGGAGAAACCCCAAAGGTTTTGGGAAACTGTTCTATGGAGTGATGAGACAAAACTGGAACTCTTTGGGCCTATGAATCAACGTTATGTCTGGAGGAGAAAAAATGAAGCTTACAAAGAGAAGAACACCTTGCCTACTGTTAAGCATGGTGGGGGGTCAATCATGCTCTAGGCTGTTTCTCTGTCTCAGGTACCGGGAATCTCCAGTGCGATCAAGGCATTATGAATTCTATTTCCTACCAGGATATACTAGCTGCAAATGTCATGAAGTCAGTGACGAAGCTGAGGTTTGGGAGACGTTGAACCTTCCAACAGGACAACGATCCCAAACATACCTCCAAATCAACATCAGAGTGGTTGCAGAAGAAGGGCTGGAAGACTTTGTTGGGGCGGCATAGCTCGGTTGGTAGATTGGCCGTGCCAGCAACTTGAGGGTTGCAGGTTCGATTCCCGCTTCCGCCATCCTAGTTACTGCCGTTGTGTCGACACTTTACCCACCTGCTCCCAGTGCCACCCACACTGGTTTAAATGTAACTTAGATATTGGGTGTCACTATGTAAAGCGCTTTGAGTCACTTGAGAAAAGCGCTATATAAATATAATTCACTTCACACTTCACTTCTGGAGTGGCCTTCTCAGTCGCCAGACCTAAATCCTATAGAAAACCTGTGGTGGGACTTGAAGAAGGCAGTTGCAGCACGCAAGCCCAAGAATATGAATGAACTGGAGGCCTTTGCCCAAGAGGAATGGGCTAAAATACCTGTAGATGGTTGCAAGAAGCTTGTGTCCGGTTATGTATCACGTTTGAAGGATGTAATTACTGCCAAAGGGTGTTCTACTACGTACTAAAGATGCATGTAACTAGGGGTTTAATAATTTTGTCAATGAGACTACAAACAAAATACGGAATAAATGTCCAACTTGCTAAAACACCAAAATTGTGTGGGGGTTGAATAATTTTGATCACAACTGTATGGGCCTAATTATTGATGTTATGATTGCAATTACTATTTTAGTAGAATAATGAATGAAAGGTTATCAGTACAATTAATGAATATGGTTTTAACATTACTATAAAAAGTATTTAAGTTTCTGCAAACAACTCAAACTATGGAACATTAGATATTAGCCCAGATCAGTATAGATGGCAGAGTTAAAAATATGTATTTAAAAAAACAACAGAAAAAGCTAGCTCCATACATTAGGCAAAAGTAAATCTGAGAGATAATAGCGTAAGACGTACTTGTTCAGCCAGGATTGCCCCATGAAAACGTGATTTCCTTTCTTTTTAATCCCAGGGAACTGCCTAATACTGTCAAAGATATGAATAAACACTCCATGTTTCTCCAGCGTAGCGGCCGTCTTACCTCGGACAGCTGGTCCCCATCATTTTATTGATGTCAATGGTACATGTACTATTTAAATATACACATACATACAATACTCTGACATTTATAACGAATGGAACCGTTTGGAAATTAGTTGAAAATTGAGCAAGTTATGGTTATTTAAATAGTACATGTTCCTTGACATCTATGTACTGGACGGGGCCAGCTCACTGAGATAAGATGACCCGCCCTGTTATGATTCTGATTGGTCATATGAAAAATGCTCTGAGCCAATCAGAAAGATGGGGCCGTCTAAGCATACCTGCCCCAAAAGTGCCAAAACAAACATGACAATACGAGGAGAGATGCCAGGAGTACACGGAGAGCGCACAGACCGAGACGGCACCACACGCGCGCAAAAGTGTGTGTCGCGCGCGCATGAAGTGGAGAATCAGCGCGCGATAACAGTTTTTATGTGCTTGGATTTTTGGCACTAATGTGACGCCATACTGCGTCCTCTGCAGTGCACATTTGTGAGGCGCTGACGTCATCGCGGTGCGCGAAGGCTGTCCCGATTCAAAAAAGTTCCAAGTGTCTTTCGAATGCGGTCGACAAATGTGTCCTTTTTTTGCCATTAGCAGAAAGGTTGCACGTCCTTTCATATCCCGAGATCCAACTCTGAAAAGTATTTTCAGCATGGCGGAAAGAGCGACTATAATTTAGAAGTGTATCTTTGTTTATTCATTTAAAACAACAGCTAGAAGCAGACACGTCCAGCAGGGGTGACAGTAGTGATATACATTTTTATTTGAATATGAGACCTCGGCCATCGTAATGTTGCGCATCCTCTGCGCTTTTTCTTTCTCTCTTTAACCCGAGGGAGTGCGGTATATCCAGCCATTGCAGACAGCTTGGTGCGTGGAGCGTTTTTTTCAACGTTGGCAAGTAAAGCCTGACATATTTTAATTTACTTTTTCAGACTGCAATAACATGATATATTAATGTCTGGCCGGACTAATGACGTATTGTAAACGTCTCATCAACATACCGATATTTGTTGTTGCTGTCTTTTTGTGTACATCTGCATGTTATTTGAAAATGTTTACTTATATTATTGATTATTGTTAAAGTATCAATGATTGTCACACACATACTAGGTGTGGTGCAATTTGTCTTCTGCATTTGACCCATCCCTTTGATCACCCCCCTGGGATTTAACCCCCAATCCCAACCCTTGATGCTGAGTGCCAAGCAGGGAGGGAATGGGTCCCACTTTTTGGTAGGCTTTGGTATGACTCGGTCGGGGTTTGAACTCACAACCTTCCGATCTCAGGGCGGACACTCTCGCCACTAGGCCAGTGAGTAGGTACATTCTGATCTTGTGTTTAACTTTTCTGTTTTGGTTGCTGTGCAGAATAATCAAGGACGACGACTTGGACAACAAATGACCAAAAAGAAATGACACAAAACTCTTATATACCAGTTTGGATGATCATTTAATTGAATTTCATTTCATTTATTTGTTGTGTTCCGTGTTCTCCCCTGCTTCCCACTCCCTCTCACAGGCTACTAAAACCCTCCCCTTCCTCCTTCCAAGACATGCTTGCAAGTATAAGAAAATCCATGATTGGTTGGTAGGTTGTTTACTACGAAGAGTCATGATTGGTTGAGGTTAGGGCAAAACATTAGGGACAAGCCAATCAGAGGCAAGATAGGGTGGGTCATCGTACCAGGAAGGGAAATCACAACAGACATCCCAAATGACCTGCGATGAGATGGCGACTCGTCCAGGGTGTACGCCGCCTTCCGCCCGATTGTAGCTTAGATAGGCACAAGCGCCCCCCGCCACCCCAAAGGGAATAAGCGGTAGGAAATGGATGGATGGGCATCCCAAATGTCGATGAGAGAGTCGTAGAAGAGAAGAGGGAATATTCAAGCAGGCGATTTATATATTAAAAAACTAGTGGAGGATAGCAGGGGGATTCTCTTCTTTAGATTTTTCTTTTAGCGATGTAGACGACGTCCAGGAAACCCACATTGCGTCTACTTTGCCACATTTGTGTGCATCTGGATAAAACATTCATTTGAGTGGTCTACCATGTAAAACTAAATGAAAACTGTTCAGGAGTTGCTCGCAAGAGATATGCTGCCAAAAATGTATGACGTGAGGAAGAGCATAGTCCCACAATTAAGTCAAGTCACTTACTTGACGCTGACCAGGACCGTACGTGTGTAACAGTCCATTACCATACTTAACAACTCTCCCGATTTTCCCGGGTGACTACCGAATTTCAGTGCCCATCCTGAAAATCTCCCGGGGCAACCATTATCCCGAATTTCTCCTGATTTCCGCCCGGATAGCAGCATTAGGGGCGTGCCTTAAAGGCACTGCCTTTGGCGTCCTCTGCAACCTGTCGTCACGTCCCTTTTCTTCTCCATACAAACAGCGTGCCGGTCCAGTCACATAACATATGCGGCTGTTACGCACACGTAAGTGAATGCAACGCATACTTGATCAACAGCCATACAGGTCACACTGAGGGTGGCCGTATAAACAACTTTAAAAACAACTTATCTTTGTTTTTAATGTCTATATTCTATTTTCTGCTGGACTTATTCTCTTTTTTATGCTGGGGCTGTCAAATATACTGTGACAGTGTACATAGCATTTGGTATATATTTCATATATGTTATAGACATATTATATTTGTATATATAATATACCGTACACATATTAAGTATATATTGTATATATTCTCAGATATGTTATATTTTACATTGCTATATCTACTCTATTTATACCTGCATTGTCCTTTCCAGCCTTACACTTTCCATCATTGTAACTAGGCTACTGTGTTGAACAATTTCCCTTGTGGATCATTAAAGTTTGTCTAGGTCTAGGTCTTTAACACTGTTACAAATATGCGACACACTGTGAACCCACACCAAACAAGAATGACAAACACATTTCGGGAAAACATCTGCACCGTAATACAACATAAACACAACAGAACAAATACTAAGGATCCCTTGCAGCACTAACTCTTCCGGGACGGGAGTAAGGGGGGAGGAGTATATTTATAGCTAGAATTCACTGAATTTCAAGTAATTTATATATATATATATATATATATATATATATATATATATATATACATATATATATATATATATATATATATATATATATATATATATATATATATATATATACAGTATATATGATGAGGTAGCGATTTGTCCAGGGTGTACTCCGCCTTCCGCCCGATTGTAGCTGAGATAGGTACCGACGCCCCCCGCAACCCCAAAAGGAAATAAGCGGTAGAAAATGGATGGATGGATATATATATATATATATATATATATATAAATAAAATAAATACTTGTATTTCAGTGTTCTTTATTAATTGTTGTATTTGAAAGTGCAATAGTAGCACAGCCTTTGAAGGAGCATAGGTATGGGCAGCATCTGTGAAATTTAATTCGCAGGAAAGGAGTGAGTTTAGGGTTGAATCGTCCATTCTCGATCTATTCTCTGTGACTATCTTTCTAACCATGATGAACACCCCTCTCTGATGTTGCATTGCTGTGTGGCACGCACAAAAGTGCCTTCATCAAATGCACCAGAGTCTGGTATTTTCCAACTCTCCCTAGCTTACCCCTTCCCTTTCGAGCTGTTCTGGATGAACTGAAATTCTTGTTTCCAATTATTTTGGAACTTGCAAGCGTACTTCTTCTTCTTACTCGTCGTCGCCCTGACTCTCTCTTCTTCGTTCTTCTGCTTCGTCTCTGTTATGTTTTTTTAACATTACTACTTTCCGTAGTTTTGAAGCAATGCATGATAGGATTCGGGATGTTGTGTCTCAGTGTATGAACGTGCCGGCTGGAATAATAAACACACGCTGAGCAATAGCTTCGTGCCTGCCTACTTTGTGGGTTATCGATAGACCTATGGATAACAAAAGCGGACGTAACGATAGGCTGTCCTCACTCAGGTCCAGCTGGAAATCAGGAGAAATTCGGGAGAGCCACTGAAATTTGGGAGTCTCCCGGAATATTTGATAGGGTTGGCAAGTATGAATAAAGGTGCCACTGACTGTTTACAGTACAGTTGTCATTCACTTCATTTTCTGTCAATCGCGCTCAAAAATGAATATCTTTATATGTATACTTTCACCGGAAAATACATCGAGATACATATCGAATATCGAGTTTCAGTCATGTCAAGCCCTCCAGCTTACTCCCCAGCTGCCGAGCCGTGCTGTAAAGCCCTGTACGACTTTGACCCAGAGAACCAGGGCGAGCTGGGCTTCCGAGAGGGAGATGTCATTACTTTGGTCAGTCAAATCGATGAGAACTGGTTAGAGCAGGGGTCTCAAACTCGATTCACCTGGGGGCCACTGGATGCAGAAACTGGGTGAGGCTGGGCCGCAAGAAAAGTTTCCTTAAAAACAATCTAATATGCACTTTTTGATAAATTCTTTTTAATCTTTAAATGGCTTTCCCGTTCTAGCAACTTACTTGACGATTCTCGCGATTTTTCCGGGACACACCCGAACACCAGTACACCTCCCGTCAATCTACCGGGTCTAACATTCTCCCGGCCCTTAGGACGTGTTGTGATGGCACTACCTTTGATGATCTCTACAAACCACCGTCACGTCTGCTGTTCCACCATACAAACAGTGTGCAGACCCAGTCGCATATTGTTTGCGGCTTCTGCAGACCCAAGGAAGTGAGTGCAAGACATACTTATTCAACAGCTATACAGGTCACACTGAGGGTGGCCATATATAAACAACTTTACCATTGCTACAAATATGCACCACACTGTGAGCCCACACCAAACAAGATTGACAAACACATTTTGGGAGAACATCCAAAACACAACATAAACACAACAGAACAAATACCCAGAACACAATGCAGCCCTAACGCTTCCGGGCTACAATAGGGGGCGGGGTTGGGAGGAGCGGGGATGTATATTGTAGCCCAGAAAAGTTAGGGATGCATGGGATTCTGGGTATTTGTTCTGTTGTGTTTATGTTGTGTTACGATGCGGATGTTCTCCCAAAATGTGTTTGTCATTCTTGTTTGGTGTGGGTTCACAGTGTGGCACATATTTGTAACAGTGTTAAAAAAAATTATACAGCCACTCTCAGTGTGACCTGTATGGCTGTTGATCAACTATGTCTTGCAGTCGCTTACTGCGTCTGTTTATACCAACTACAACATGGGGCCCGGCTGGCACGCTGTTGGTACTGGTTGAAGAGGAAGCTTAAGGCAGTGCCTCCACGTTACCCTTTTAATATTGATGTTGAAGTGTAAATCGAGAGGATGATTATCCCTGGAGGGACACTGACATTGAGAGTCTCCTGGAAAAATCGAGTACATGAAAGTATGACGCTGTAAAGTGCCAGTAATATAAAACTCGTGGGCCGCACCAACATTACATTTTCACATCGAGGTGCGGGCCGCAAAATAACGGGCCGCGTGTTTGAGACCCCTGGGTTAGAGGGAAGGCTCCGTGGCAGGATGGGATACTTCCCCAACAACTACATGGGAGTGCTTGTCCCACTGTAACGGTGAACACATCGCACGGGATAAAAGCGGGAAGGAGGATTATTAACCCAATGTAAAAAAACTAACCATGTCATTGAATTGGCACGAGAACCCATTGGGGCGAATATAACACCCGTGTTAAGTTAGCATATATTTCATTTTTTAAAAAGGACCAAATGGCTATTTGGGTGCGATACCACATTTCGGTTTTTCAACCCATATGCACTTTTTACACAACTACATTATCACAAGTGCTTTGAGTCACTAGAGAAAAGCGCTATATAAATATAATATACTTCACATGTATAATTGGCAACACTAAATGGTCCCTAGTGTGTGAATGTGAGTGTGAATGTTGTCTGTCTATCTGTGTTGGCCCTGCGATGAGTTGGCGACTTGTCCAGGGTGTACGCCGCCTTCCGCCCGATTGTAGCTGAGATCGGCTCCGGTGCCCCACCTTGACCCCGAAGGGAATAAGCGGTAGAAAATGGATAGATGAATGGAATAAAAATATATCAAAATATACTTTTTCTTCCATATTGCCCAACCCTACCCTGGCCTCGCTAGTATGTTTCCGAGTCATGTGACCTCTCTCTAGCTCTCTCTCTCTCTTTCTCTCACACACTCACACACACACACTGAAACAAATGTCATTGTCCGTATTGTGATAATAAAAGCACAAGCATGAAAGCTCACAAGTCCCATTCATGCACTTTCAGTCACAAACACACACACACACACGGAAACACATGTCATTGTCCGCATTGCGATAATAAAAGCACAAGCATGAAAGCTCACAAGTCCCATACATGCACTTTCGGTCACAAACACACACACACACACACACACACACGAAAACAAATGTCATTGTCCGCATTGTGATAATAAAAGCACAAGCATGAAAGCTCACAAGTCCCATACATGCACTTTTGGTCACAAACACACACACACACACACACACACACGGAAACAAATGTCATTTTCCGCATTGTGATGATAAAAGCACAAGCATGAAAGCTCACAAGTCCCATACATGCAGTTTCGGTCACACACCCCCACACACACACACACACACACACACACACACACACACACGGTGGCGGGATACTCTACAGAGCTGTGAACACACACATCGGAGCCCCATCGCTGACACATGAAAGCCGACACAGAGTGGAGCAGCCTGGGCAGACCTCAGGGAGCTCTAATGGCCTTGTAGAGTGCAGTCAGGGAGAGTGGGTGAAGAGCAGAGCAAGGTGAACACACACACACGCACACACACACACACACAAACATTGAAGGCTCCGAGAAAATGCCACAACTAACAAAAAGAATACAGTACGGCACACACATCGGTACAGTCAAGCGGGGCGTCGTTCTAAAAGTAGCTGAACATGAATTATGCAGCCTCTTCCTCACATGAGGGGAGTTTCTTCTTCCTCCTCTTCCTCGTCTAAAGCAGCTCTTTTCTCCTCTGACTTTGCTCCCCAACTTTAAAAGAAACCTGACAGTGTGCCTGGCCCTCTTTAGCTTCAAGGCGCTCCCCGCCCTCCGGCCCTACTGCCCGCTAACCGCTTACCGCCCCGCTGGACAGTCCTGTGCTGTTTCAGCGGTGTCGTATTCGCACGCGCGAGTGAAAGAAGAGAAGCGGAAGTTCTTGGGTTTTGTCGTCTGCCGGCATGGATCTGGTTCCTCAGTGGAAGGAGCGTCATTCACGCTGTTTGCTTATCGATAAAGAAAGCCGAGAAAGAAGCGGATGTTTTGGCCGTTGTCTACTAGTGATACAAAGAACAGCAAAAAGACTTGGTGGGTAATCCAATACCAAACGGATTATCGAATCCGTTTGAAAATGATTCTACAAAACCCCAAACCAGCGAAGTTGGCACATTGTGTAAATCGTAAATAAAAACAGAATACAATGATTTGCAAATCATTTTCAACCTATATTCAATTGTATTGACTGCAAATACAAGATATTTAATGTTCGAACTGAGAAACATTAGTTTTTGCAAATATTAGCTAATTTGGAATTTGATGCCTGCAACATGTTTAAAAAAAGCTGGCACAAGTGGCAAACAAAACTGAGAAAGTTGAGGAATGCTCATCAAACACTTATTTGGAACATCCCACGGGTGAACTGGTGGGTGCCATGATTGGGTATAAAAGCAGCTTCCATGAAATGCTCTGTCATTCACAAACAAGGATGGGGCGAGGGTCACCACTTTGTGAACAAATACGTGAGAAAATTGTCCAACAGTTTAAGAACATCATTTCTCAACGAGCTATTGCAAGAATTTTGGGATTTCGCCATCTACGGTCCGTAATATCATCAAAAGGTTCAGAGGAACTGGAAAAATCACTGCACGTAACATTGAATGCCCGTGACCTTCGATCCCTCAGGCGGTACTGCGTCAAAAAGCGACAACAGTGTGTTGTGGATATCACCACATGGGCTCAGGAACACATCAGAAAACCACTGTCAGTTACTACAGATGGTCGCTGCATCTGTAAGTGCAAGTTTAAACTCGACTGTGCAAAGCGAAAGCCATTTATCAACAACACCCAGAAACGCCGCCGGCTTCGCTGGGCCTGAGCTCATCCAAGATGGACTGATGCAAAGTGGAATAGTTTTCTGTGGTCTGACGAGTCCACATTTCATATTGTTTTTAGAAACTGTGGACGTTGTGTCGTCTGGACCAAAGAGGTAAAGAACCATCCGGCACAAAGTTCAAAAGCCAGCATCTTTGATGGTATGGAGGTGTACTACTTTGTCTTGTTATATTCTTATTTTACTGTTATATTGTTATTCCCATTGTTTTTATTCTTTTTGTAATATTTCTCTATTTTGTTTCCTTTTAAACCCCCATTATTTACTTTTTACTTTTTTCTTTAAATTGATCTCAACTCTGTACACTGCTGCTGGAATTTTAATTTTCCTGAAGGAACTCTCCTGAAGGAATCAATAAAGTACTATCTATCTATCTATCTATTAGTGCCCAAGGCATTGGTAACTTACACATCTGTTTATTGAGTGTTGTTAAAAGGAAAGGCCATGAAACACAGTGGTAAAAATGCCGCAGAAACACATTTTTTGCAAAATATTGCTGCCATTAAATTCTAAGTTAATGATTATTTTCCTAAAAAAAATATATATTTTTCTGTTCAAACATTAAATATCTTGTCTTTGCAGTCCATTCAATTGAATATGAGTTGAAAAGGATTTGCAAATCACTGTATTCTGTTTTTATTTACCATTTACACAACGTGCCAACTTAAAAGCTTGAACGTCTTGAACATGTTAGATTAAAGAACGTCTTGGACACGTTAGCGTGAACGTTTTGAACCTGTAGCTTGAATGTTTTGAAATTGTTAACTTACAGAACGTTCTGAACATGTTAGCTTGAACATCTTGAGCATATTAGCTTGAAGAATGTCCTGAACAAAAAATTAGCATGAATTACGTCTTGAACAAGTTGGCTTGAACGTTTTGAACATGTTAGCTTGAAGAACGTCCCGAACATGTTAACTTGAAGAAAATCTGGAAAATGTTATCTTGAAAAAATGTCTTGAGCACGTTAGCTTGAATGTCTTGTGCATGTTAGCTTGAAGATTGTTTTAAAAGTGTTAGCCCGAAGATCATCTTCAATGCGTTTGTTTGAAGAACATCTGGAACGCGGAGGCTTTAAGAACGCCTTGAACGTGTTACCTTGAAGAACATTTCCAACGCGTTAGACTGAAGAATGTCTTGAACACGTTCGCTGAAAGATTGTTTTAATTGTGTTAGTCTGAAAAAACGTCCTGAAAAAGTTAGCTTGAAGAACATCCAGAATGCGTTAGCGTGAAGAACATCCTGAATGTGTTAGCCAGAAGAAGGTCTTAAACATGTTAGCCTGAAGAACGTTTTAACTGCGTTCACTTGAAGAATATCTTAAATTTGTTCTCTTGAAGAACATCTTGAATGCATTTGCTTGAAGAACGTCTTGAATGCATTTGCTTGTAGAACATTTTGACCTTGTTACCCTGTAGAATGTCCTGAATGTGTAACCTGAAGAACGTCCTGGACCTATTAGCTTTAAAAAAAAATGGACTAAATGCCTTAGACTCTTAGAACCTGTTAGATTTAAGAATGTTTTGAACTTGTTGGCCTGAAGAAAGTCATGAACATTCTGAACATGTTCGCTGGAGGAACGTTTTAAATATGTTAGCCTTAAGTACGTCCTGAACGCGTTGACCTGTAAAACGTCCTGAACAGATTAGCTAGAAGAACGTCCTGAACGTGTTAGCTTGAAGAACGTCCTGAATGCATTTGCTTAAAGAACGTCTTGAATGCGTTTGCTTGTAGAACATTTTGACCTCTTTACCCTGTAGAATGTCCTGAACGTGTTACCTAAAGAACGTCCTCGACCTATTAGCTTTAAAAAATGGACTAAACGCCTTAGACTCTTAGAACCTGTTAGATTTAAGAATGTTTTGAACTTGTTGGCCTGAAAAAAGTCATGAACATTCTGAACATGTTCGCTGGAGGAACGTTTTAAATATGTTAGCCTTAAGTACGTCCTGAACGCGTTGACCTGTAAAAGGTTCTGAACATATTAGCTAGAAGAACGTCCTGAACGTGTTAGCTTGAAGAACGTCTTGAACGTGTTAGCTTGTAGAACATTTTGAACTTGTTACCCTGTAGACCTCTATGAAAAGTAAAAACAAAATACCCAGATTTCCGTCGTCCGGACGCGGGTCACCGGGGCCCCCCTCTGGAGCCAGGCCCGGGGGTGGGGCATGATGGCGAGCGCCTGGTGGCCGGGCCTGTACCCATGGGGCACAGCCAGAAGAGACAACGTGGGTCCCCCCCTCCAATGGGCTCACCACCCATAGCAGGGGCCATAGAGGTCGGGTGCAATGTGAGCTGGGCAGCAGACGGAGGCAGGGCTCTTGGCGGTCCGATCCTCGGCTACATAAGTTCACTCTTGGGACGTGGAACGTCACCACAGTGGGAGGGGAAGGAGCCTGAGCTAGTGTGCGAAGTAGAGAAATTCCGGCTGGATGTAGTCGGACTCACTTCGACGCACAGCAAGGGCTCTGGAACCACTTCTCTTGAAAGGGGCCGGACTCTCTTTCACTCTGGCATGGCCGGAAGTAAGAGGCGACGCGCTGGGGTGGCAATTCTCGTTGCCCCCCGGCTCAAAGCCTGCACGTTGGAGTTCAACCCAGTGGACGAAAGGGTAGCCTCCCTCCGCCTTCGGGTGGGGGGACGGGTCCTGACTGAGTGCTCCCTCGGGTGATTCACTTGTTCTGCTGGGGGACTTCAAAGCTCATGTTGGTAACGACAGTGAAACCTGGAGAGGCGTGATTGGGAAGAATGGCCTCTTGATCTGTACCCGAGTGGTGTTTTGTTATTGGACTTTTGTGCTCGTCACAGTTTGTCCATAACAAACACCATGTTCAAACATAAGGGTGTCAATAAGTGCACTTGGGAACAGGACACCCGAGGCCGCAGTTCCATGATCGACTTTGTAGTTGTGTCATCGGATTTGGGGCCTCATGTTTTGGACACTCGGGTAAAGAGAGGGGCGGAGCTTTCTACCGATCACCACCTGGTGGTGAGTTGGCTGCGATGGTGGGGGGGGATGCCGGACAGACCTGGCAGTCCCAAACGCATTGTGAGGGTTTGCTGGGAACGTCTGGCAGAGTCTCCTGTCAGAGAAACTTTCAATTCCCACCTCCGGAGGAACTTTGAACATGTCACGAGTGGAGCATGTTCCGCACCTCTATTGTCGAGGCGGCTGATCGAGGCTGTGTCCGCAAGGTAGTTGGTGCTTGTCGTGGCAGTAATCCTAGAACCCGTTGGTGGACACCAGCGGTGAGGGAGGCCGTCAAGCTGAAGAAGGAGTCCTATCGGGTTCTTTTGGCTAATAAGACTCCAGAGGCAGTGGACAGGTACCGACAGGCCAAGCGGTGTGCAGCTTCAGCTGTCGCTGAGGTAAAAACTCGGACATGGGAAGAATTTGGGGAAACCATGGAAAATGACTTCCGGATGGCTTCGAAGCGATTCTGGACCACCATCCGCCGCCTCAGGAAGGGGAAGCAGTGCACTATCAACACCGTGTATGGTGCGGATGGTGTTCTGCTGACCTCAACTGCGGATGTTGTGGGTAGGTGGAAGGAGTACTTTGAAGACCTTCTCAATCCCACTAACGCGTCTTCCTATGAGGAAGTAGTGCCTGGGGGATCTGTGGTGGCCTCTCCTATTTCTGGGGCTGAGGTCGCTGAGGTAGTTAAAACGCTCCTCTGTGGAAAGGCCCCAGGGGTGGATGAGACCCGCCCGGAGTTCCTTAAGACTCTGGATGCTGTGGGGCTGTCTTGGTTGACAAGACTCTGCAGCATCGCGTGGACATCGGGGGCGGTGCCTCTTGATTGTCAGACCGTGGTGGTGGTCCCTCTCTTTAAGAAGGGGGACCGGAGGGTGTGTTCCAACTATCGTGGGATCACACTCCTCGGCCTTCCTGGTAAGGTTTATTCAGGTGTACTGGAGAGGAGGCTACACCGGATAGTCAAACCTCGGATTTAAGAGGAACAGTGTGGTTTTCGTCCTGGTCGTGGAACTGTGGACCAGCTCTATACTCTCGGCAGGGTTCTTGAGGGTGCAGGGGAGTTTGTCCAACCAGTCTACGTGTGCTTTGTGGACTTGGAAAAGGCATTCGACCGTGTCCCTCGGGAAGTCTTGTGGGGAGTGCTCAGAGAGTGTAGGGTATCGGACTGTCTTATTGTGGCAGTCCGCTCCCTGTACGATCAGTGTCAGAGCTTGGTCCGCATTGCCGGCAGTAAGTCGGACACGTTTCCAGTGAGGGTTGGACTCCGCCAAGGCTGCCCTTTGTCACCGATTCTGTTCATAACTTTTATGGATGGAATTCCTAGGCGCAGTCAAGGTGTTGAAGGGTTCCGGTTTGGTGGCCGCGGGATTAGGTCTCTGCTTTTTGAAGATGATGTGGTCCTGATGGCTTCGTCTGGCCGGGATCTTCAGCTCTCACTGGATTGATTCGCGGCCGAGTGTGAAGCGGCCGGAATGAGAATCAGCACCTCCAAATCCGAGTCCATGGTTCTCTCCTGAGTGGGGGAAGAGTGGATCGTGAGATCGACAGGCGGATCGGTGCAGCGTCTTCAGTAATGCCGTTGTACTGATCCGTTGTGGTGAAGAAGGAACTGAGCCGGAAGGCAAAGCTCTCTACGTTCCCATCCTCACCTATGGTCATGAGCTTTGGGTCATGACCGAAAGGATAAGATCACGGGTACAAGCGGCCGAAATGAGTTTCCCCCGCCATGTGGCGGGGCTCTCCCTTAGATATAGGGTGAGAAGCTCTGTCATCCGGGAGGAGCTCAAAGTAAAGCCGCTGCTCCTCCACACCGAGAGGAGCCAGATGAGGTGGTTCGGGCATCTGGTCAGGATGCCACCTGAACGCCTCCCTAGGGAGGTGTTTAGGGCACGTCCAACCGGTAGGAGGACACGGGGAAGACCCAGGACACGTTGGGAAGACTATGTCTCCCGGCTGGCCTGGGAACGCCTCGGGATCCCCCGGGAAGAGCTAGACGAAGTGGCTGGGGAGAGGGAAGTCCGGGCTTCCCTGCATAGGCTGCTACTCCCGCGACCCGACCTCGGATAAGCGGAAGAAGATGGATGGATGGATGCATGGTGTTAGCTTGAAGAACATCTTGAATACTTTAGCCTGAAGAACTTCCTCAACAGTTAGCTTGAAGAATGTCACGAATGCATTTGCTTGAAGAACATCTTCAACGTGTTAGCTTGTAGAACATTTTGAATTTTTTAGCCTCTAGAACGTCCTGAAGGTGTTCCCAGAAGAACGTCTTGAACATGACACCAACTGAACGCCTCAGACTGGATAAAATATCTTGAACCTGTTAGCTTTAAGAACATTTTGAACTTGTGGGCCTGAACATTCTGAACATGTTCGCTTGAGGAACGTTTTAATCCATTAATCAATCAATCAATGTTTGTTTATATAGCCCTAAATCACAAGTGTCTCAAAGGGCTGCACAAACCACAACGACATCCTCGGTAGAGCCCACATAAGGGCAAGGAAAAACTCACCCCAGTGGGACGTCGGTGACAGTGATGACTATGAGAAACCTTGGAGAGGACCGCATATGTGGGCAAACCCCCCACCCCCAGGGGACTGAAAGCAATGGATGTCGAGCGGGTCTAACAAGATATTGTGAAAGTCCAATCCATAGTGGATCTAACATAACGGGGAGAGTCCCGTCCAAAGTGGATCCAAAGATGTTATATCTTATACATATATGTTATATTAAATATGTTAGCCCTAAGTACGTCCTGAAAGCATTGACCTGAAAAACGTCCTGAACATGTTAGCTGGAAGAACGTCCTGAACGTGTTAGCTTGAAGAACGTCCTGAATGCATTAGCTTGAAGAACGTCTTATACTCTTAGCTTTGAGGACGTTCTGAACATGTTAGCTTGCAGAACATCGTGAACACATCAGCTTGAGGTATGTCCTGAATGTGTTAGCCTGAAGAATTTCCTCCACACGCTAGCTTGAAGATCCTCTTGAATGAGTTAGCCTGAAGAAAATCTTGAATGCGTTAGCCTGAAGAAATTTCTAAACAGTTAGCTTGAAGAATGACCTGAATGCATTTGCTTGAAGAACATCTTGAACAGGTTAGCTTGTAGAACATTTAGAACTTGTTAGCCTGAAGAAAGTCCTGAACATGACACGGACTTGGACTGGAAAAATATCTTGAACCTGTTGCTTTAAGAACGTTTTGAACTTGTCGGCCTGAAGAAAGTCATGAACATTCTGAACATGTTCATGACTTCGCTGGAAGAATTTTTTTAATATGTTACCCTTAAGTACGTTCTGAACGCGTTGACCGGAAAAACGTCCCGGACACATTAGCTTGAAGAACATCCTGAACGTGTTAGCCTGAAGAACGTCCTGAATTCGTTAGCTTAAAGAACGTCATACACTTAGCTTTAAAGGGGAACATTATCACCATTTCAGAAGGGTTGATTAAAAAAAAAACCAGTTCCCAGTGGCTAATTTTATTTTTCGAAGTTTTTTTCAAAATGTTACCCATAGTGGAATATCCTGAAAAAAGGCTTTAAAGTGACTGATTTTGCTATCTGTGAAGCCACCGTCCATTTTCCTGTGTCGTCATCCAGTGATATACATACTATCCAGGCGGATAACACAACAAGATATAGCGACATTAGCTCGGATTCAGACTCGGATTTCAGCGGCTTAAACGATTCAATAGATTACACATGTATTGAAACGGATGGTTGGAGTATGGAGGCAGATAGCGAAAACGAAATTGAAGAAGAAACTGAAGCTATTGAGCGAATAGCTATTGACGCTATTCGGCCATGTCTGCCTTAGCATCGCCGGTAAAATGTGCAGACTAACCGATCGGGACTTTCGCATCTTGTGACACTCGAGCAACTTAAAGCCGTCAATTGGTAAGTGTTTGTTTGGTATTAAATGTGGGTAGAGGGAAACGCTGGATGCAAATATAGCTACAAATATACATACAGCTAGCCTATATAGCATGTTAGCATTGATTAGCTGGCAGTCATGCTGCGACCAAATATGTCTGATTAGCACATAAGTCAATAACATCAACAAAACTCACCTTTGTGATTTTGTTGACTATAGTTGGAAATGCATCTGCGGGATATCCATACATCTCTATGCCATGTCTGCCTTAGCATCGCCGGTAAAATGTGCAGACCAACCGATCGGGACTTTCGCATCTGTGACACTGGAGCAACTTAAATCCGTCGATTGGTAAGTGTTTGTTTGGCATTAATTGTGGGTGGAGAGAAAGGCTGGATGCAGATATAGTTACAAATGTACATACAGCTAGCCTAAATAGCATCTTCTTCCGCTTATCCGAGGTCAGGTCGCGGGGGCAACAGCCTAAGCAGGGAAACCCAGACTTCCCTTTCCCCAGCCACTTCGTCTAGCTCTTCCCGGGGGATCCCGAGGCGTTCCCAGGTCAGCCGGGAGACATAGTGGCTTTACTTTGAGTTCCACTCGGATGGCAGAGCTTCTCACCCTATCTCTAAGGGAGAGCCCCGCCACACGGCGGAGGAAACTCATTTCGGCCGCTTGTACCCGTGATCTTATCCTTTCGGTCATGACCCAAAGCTCATGACCATAGGTGAGGATGGGAACGTAGATCGACCGGTAAATTGAAAGCTTTGCCTTCCGGCTCAGCTCTTTCTTCACCACAACGGATCGGTACAACGTCCGCATTACTGAAGACGCCGCACCGATCTGACTGTCGATCTCACGATCCACTCTTCCCTCACTCGTGAACAAGACTCCTAGGTACTTGAAATCCTCCACTTGGGGCAGGGTCTCCTCCCCAACCCGGAGATGGCACTCAACCCTTTTCCGGGCGAGAACCACGGACTCGGACTTGGAGGTGCTGATTCTCATTCCGGTCGCTTCACACTCGGCTGCCAACCGATCCAGTGAGAGCTGAAGATCTCGGTCAGATGAAGCCATCAGGACCACATCATCTTCAAAAAGCAGAGACCTAATCCTGCGGTCACCAAACCGGAACCCCTCAATGCCTTGACTGCGCCTAGATATTCTGTCCATAAAAGTTATGAACAGAATCGGTGACAAAGGACAGCCTTGGCGGAGTCCAACCCTCACTGGAAATGTGTTCGACTTACTGCCGGCAATGCGGACCAAGCTCTGGCACTGATCCTACAGGGAGCGGACCACCACAATAAGACAGTCCGATACTCCATACTCTCTGAGCACTCCCCACAGGACTTCCCGAGGGACACGGTCGAATGCCTTCTCCAAGTCCACAAAGCACATGTAGACTGGTTGGGCAAACTCCCATGCACCCTCAAGAACCCTGCCGAGAGTATAGAGCTGGTCCACAGTTCCACGACCAGGAAGAAAACCACACTACCTCCTGAATCCGAGGTTCGACTATCCGGCGTAGCCTCCTCTCCAGTACACCTGAATAAACCTTACCGGGAAGGCTGAGGAGTGTGATCCCACGATAGTTGGAACACACCCTCCGGTCCCCCTTCTTAAAGAGAGGAGCCACCACCCCGGTCTGCCAATCCAGAGGTACCGCCCCTGATGTCCACGCGATGCTGCAGAGTCTTGTCAACCAAGACAGCCCCACAGCATCCAGAGCCTTAAGGAACTCCGGGCGGGTCTCGTCCACCCCCGGGGCCTTGCCACCGAGGATCTTTTTAACAACCTCAGCGACCTCAGCCCCAGAAATAGGAGGGTCCACCACAGATTCTCCAGGCACTGCTTCCTCATAGGAAGACGTGTTGGTGGGATTGAGGAGGTCTTCGAAGTATTCCTTCCACCTATCCACAACATCCTCAGTTGAGGTCAACAGAACACCATCCGCACCATACACGGTGTTGATAGTGCACTGCTACCCCTTCCTGAGGCGGCGGATGGTGGTCCAGAATCGCTTCGAAGCCGTCCGGAAGTCGTTTTCCATGGCTTCCCCGAACTCCTCCCATGACCGAGTTTTTGCCTCAGCAACCGCTGAAGCCGCTCACCGCTTGACCTGTCGGTACCTGTCCACTGCCTCCGGAGTCCTATGAGCCAAAAGGACCCGATAGGACTCCTTCTTCAGCTTGACGGCATCCCTCACCGCTGGTGTCCACCAAGGAGTTTTAGGATTGCCGCCCCGACAGGCACCAACTACCTTGCGGCCACAGCTCCGATCAGCCGCCTCGACAATAAAGGTGCGGAACATGGTCCACTCGGACTCAATGTCTAGTTCCTCCCTCGTGACATGTTCGAAGTTCTTCCGGAGGTGGGAATTGAAACTTTCTCTGACAGGAGACTCTGCCAGACGTTCCCAGCAGACCCTCACAATGCGTTTGGGCCTGCCAGGTCGGTCCGGCATCCTCCCCCACCATCGCAGCAATGCGTTTGGGCCTGCCAGGTCGGTCCGGCATCCACCCCCACCATCGCAGCCAACTCACCACCAGGTGGTGATCGGTAGAAAGCTCCGCCCCTCTCTTCACCCGAGTGTCCAAAACATAAGGCCGCAAATCCGATGACACAACTACAAAGTCGATCATGGAACTGCGGCCTAGGGTGTCCTGGTGCCAAGTGCACATATGGACACCCTTATGTTTGAACATGGTGTTTGTAATGGACAAATTGTGACGAGCACAAAAGTCCAATAACAAAACACCACTCGGGTTCAGATCCGGGCGACCATTCTTCTCAATCATCCCTATCCAGGTTTCACTGTCACTGCCAACATGAGAGTTGAAGTCCCCCAATAGGACAAGGGAATCACCCAGGGGAGCACTTTCCAGTACTCCCTCGAGTGTGCCCAAAATGGGTGGGTACTCTGAACTGCTGTTTGGTGCATAAGCACAAACAACAGTCAGGACCCGTCCCCCCACCCGAAGGCGGAGGGAGGCTACCCTTTCGTCCACTGGGTTGAACTCCAACGTGCAGGCTTTAAGCCGGGGGGCAACCAGAATTGCCACCCCAGCCCGTCGCCTCTCACTGTCGGCAACGCCAGAGTGGAAGAGGGTCCAGTCCCTCTCGAGAAAAGTTGTTCCAGAGCCCTTGCTCCAGAGCCCTATATCCAGCCGGAACTTTTCCACTTTGCGCACTAGCTCAGGTTCTTTTACCCCCCAGTGAGGTGACGTTCCACGTCCCAAGAACTAGCTTCTGTAGCCGAGGATCGGACCGCCAAGTGCCCTGCTTTCGGCTGCCGCCCAGCTCACATTGCACCCGACCTCTATGGCCCCTGCTATGGGTGGTGAGCCCATTGGAGGGGGGACCCACGTTGCCTCTTCGGGCTGTGCCGGGCCGGGCCGGGCCCCATGGGAACAGGCCCGGCCACCAGGCGCTCGCCATCGTGCCCCACCTCCGGGCCTGGCTCCAGAGGGGGGCCCCGGTGCCCCGCGTTCGGGTGAGGGAAATCTGGGTCCATGTTTTGTCTTCTTCATAGAAGTCTTTGAGCTGCTCTTTGTCTGATCCCTCACCTAGAACCTGTTTGCCTTGGGAGACCCTACCAGGGGGCATAAATCCCCCGGACAACATAGCTCCTAGGATCATTGGGACACGCAAACTCCTCTACCACGAAAAGCTGCAGCTCAGAGAGGAGCCTAAATAGCATCCATCCATCCATCCATCTTCTTCCGCTTATCCGAGGTCGGGTCGCGGGGGGGGGGCAGCCTAAGCAGGGAAGCCCAGACTTCCCTCTCCCCAGCCACTTCGTCTAGCTCTTCCCGGGGGATCCCGAGGCGTTCCCAGGCCAGCCGGGAGACATAGTCTTCCCAACGTGTCCTGGGTCTTCCCCGTGGCCTCCTACCGGTTGGACGTGCCCTAAACACCTCCCTCGGGAGGCGTTCGGGTGGCATCCTGACCAGATGCCCGAACCACCTCATCTGGCTCCTCTCGATGTGGAGGAGCAGCGGATTTACTTTGAGTTCCTCCCGGATGACAGAGCTTCTCACCCTATCTCTAAGGGAGAGCCCTGCCACACGGCGGAGGAAACTCATTTCGGCCGCTTGTACCCGTGATCTTATCCTTTCGGTCATGACCCAAAGCTCATGACCATAGGTGAGGATGGGAACGTAGATCGACCGGTAAATTGAAAGCTTTGCCTTCCGGCTCAGCTCCTTCTTCACCACAACAGATCGGTACAACGTCCGCATTACTGAAGACGCCGCACCGATCTGCCTGTCGATCTCACGATCCACTCTTCCCCCACTCGTGAACAAGACTCCTAGGTACTTGAACTCCTCCACTTGGGGCAGGGTCTCCTCCCCAACCCGGAGATGGCACTCCACCCTTTTCCGGGAGAGAACCATGGACTTGGATTTGGAGGTGCTGATTCTCATTCCGGCCGCTTCACACTCGGCTGCGAACCGATCCAGTGAGAGCTGAAGATCCCGGCCAGATGAAGCCAACAGGACCACATCGTCTGCAAAAAGCAGAGACCTAATCCCGCGGCCACCAAACCAGAACCCCTCAATGCCTTGACTGCGCCTAGAAATTCTGTCCATGAAAGTTATGAACAGAATCGGTGACAAAGGGCAACCTTGGCGGAGTCCAACCCTCACTGGAAACGTGTCCGACTTACTGCCAGCAATGCGGACCAAGCTCTGACACTGATCGTACAGGGATCGAACTGCCATAATAAGACAGTCCGATACCCCATACTCTCTGAGCACTCCCCACAGGACTTCCCGAGGGACACGGTCGAATGCCTTCTCCAAGTCCACAAAGCACATGTAGACTGGTTGGGCAAACTCCCATGCACCCTCAAGAACCATGCCGGGAGTATAGAGCTGGTCCACAGTTCCACGACCAGGACGAAAACCACACTGTTCCTCCTGAATCCGAGGTTCGACTATCCGGCGTAGTCTCCTCTCCAGTACACCTGAATAAACCTTACCGGGAAGGCTGAGGAGTGTGATCCCACGATAGTTGGAACACACCCTCCGGTCCCCCTTCTTAAAGAGAGGGACCACCACCCCGGTCTGCCAATCCAGAGGTACCGCCCCCGATGTCCACGCGATGCTGCAGAGTCTTGCCAACCAAGACAGCCCCACAGCATCCAGAGCCTTAAGGAACTCCGGGCGAATCTCATCCACCCCTGGGGCCTTGCCACCGAGGAGCTTTTTAACTACCTCAGCAACCTCAGCCCCAGAAATAGGAGAGTCCACCACAGAT
Source organism: Nerophis ophidion (assembly GCF_033978795.1). Classification (NCBI taxonomy): domain Eukaryota; kingdom Metazoa; phylum Chordata; class Actinopteri; order Syngnathiformes; family Syngnathidae; genus Nerophis; species Nerophis ophidion. The sequence continues at coordinate 29,594,032 of NC_084618.1, read as the reverse complement.
TCCCCAGGCACTGCTTCCTCATAGGAAGACGTGTTGGTGGGATTGAGGAGGTCTTCAAAGTATTCCTTCCACCTATCCACAACATCCGCAGTTGAGGTCAGCAGAACACCATCCGCACCATACACGGTGTTGACAGTGCACTGCTTCCCCTTCCTGAGGCGGCGGATGGTGGTCCAGAATCGCTTCGAAGCCATCCGGAAGTCGTTTTCCATGGCTTCCCCAAACTCTTCCCATGTCCGAGTTTTTGCCTCTGTGACCGCCGAAGCTGCACATCGCTTGGCCTGTCGGTACCTGTCCACTGCCTCTGGAGTCCTATGAGCCAAAAGAACCCGGTAGGACTCCTTCTTCAGCTTGACGGCATCCCTCACCGCTGGTGTCCACCAGCGGGTTCTAGGATTACCGCCACGACAAGCACCAACTACCTTGCGGCCACAGCTCCGATCGGCCGCCTCGACAATAGAGGTGCGGAACATGGTCCACTCGGACTCAATGTCCAGCACCTCCCTCGTGACATGTTCAAAGTTCCTCCGGAGGTGGGAATTGAAACTTTGTCTGACAGGAGACTCTGCCAGACGTTCCCAGCAAACCCTCACAATGCGTTTGGGCCTGCCAGGTCTGTCCGGCATCCTCCCCCACCATCGCAGCCAACTCACCACCAGGTGGTGATCGGTAGAAAGCTCCGCCCCTCTCTTTACCCGAGTGTCCAAAACATGAGGCCGCAAATCCGATGACACAACTACAAAGTCGATCATGGAACTGCGGCCTAGGGTGTCCTTGTGCCAAGTGCACATATGGACACCCTTATGTTTGAACATGGTGTTTGTTATGGACAAACTGTGACGAGCACAGAAGTCCAATAACAAAACACCACTCGGGTTCAGATCCGGGCGACCATTCTTCCCAATCACGCCTCTCCAGGTTTCACTGTCGTTACCAACATGAGCGTTGAAGTCCCCCAGCAGAACAAGGGAATCACCCGGGGGAGCACTCTCCAGTACTCCCTCGAGTGTACCCAAAAAGGGTGGGTACTCTGAACTGTTGTTTGGTGCGTAAGCGCAAACAACAGTCAGGACCCGTCCCCCCACCCGAAGGCGGAGGGAGGCTACCCTTTCGTCCACTGGGTTGAACTCCAACGTGCAGGCTTTAAGCCGGGGGGCAACCAGAATTGCCACCCCAGCCCGTCGCCTCTCACTGCCGGCCACGCCAGAGTGAAAGAGAGTCCATCCTCTTTCAAGAGAAGTGGTTCCAGAGCCCTTGCTGTGCGTCGAAGTGAGTCCGACTACATCCAGCCAGAATTTCTCTACTTCGCGCACTTTCTCAGGCTCCTTTCCCCCCAGTGAGGTGACGTTCCACGTCCCAAGAGCGAGCTTATGTAGCCGAGGATCGGACCGCCAAGTGCCCTGCCTTCGGCTGCCGCCCAGCTCACATTGCACCCGACCTCTATGGCCCCTGCTATGGGTGGTGAGCCCATTGGAGGGGGGACCCACGTTGCCTCTTCGGGCTGTGCCCGGCCGGGCCCCATGGGTACAGGCCCGGCCACCAGGCGCTCGCCATCGTGCCCCACCTCCGGGCCTAAATAGCATGTTAGCATGAATTAGCATGCCGTGCTAATCGATGCACATTCTACATATATCAACTTGAATCCGTCCCTGATCGTGTTGTTACACCCTCCGACAACACACCGACGAGGCATGATGTCTCCAAGGTACGGAAAACGGACGAAAAAACGGAAAATAACAGAGCTGATTCGACTCGATGTTTATAATGTGTTTGAGAAAATGGCGATTGACTACCTAGGTGAGGTCACAACGTGACGTCATCGCTCCGAGAGCAAATAATAGAAAGGCGTTTAATTCGCCAAAATTCACCCATCTAGAGTTCAGAAATCGGTTAAAAAAACATATGGTCTTTTTTCTGCAACATCAAGGTATATATTGACACTTACATAGGTCTGGTGATATTGTTCCCCTTTAAGAACGCCCTGAAAACATCAGCTTGAAGTATGCCCTGAACATGTTAGCTTGAAGAACATCCTGAACACATCAGATTGAGGTATGTCCTGAACGTGTTAGCCTGAAGAACATCCCCAACACCTTAGCTTGAAGAACTTCTTCAGCAGACCATCAGTTCCACAACAAGGTTTTTTCCCGGCATAGACCTGCGGATAAAGTGGCTTCCATTTTCATGCGGGTGACAGAGGGAACGCCAGCAAGCCCGCCAGGAACCCGAGATGCACAAGGTCGCTTGTCTCCTGACTAGTCGGGTGGGAAGTCATCTGTGGGACATTTTCATCTCGCTCTCCAAGAAGCAAGCTTTGCCCTTGCTGGATCGATCCGACGTGACGCTGCACACTCGGTCAGCGGCGTCCTTATTACCATTTACTGATGTTGAAGTTTGCATTTATACTAAACCATCACTAAAAATGCGTGTTAGCATGCGTCTAATGTGTTACCCACAAGATCAGGTGGACGCCGGGTCGCAGGGCTCGTTTCGCCACACTTTATCTCTGACCTTCCAGCAGACATCTTTGTGTTAATCGTGGAGGATTGAGGGGATTAAACGGGAGATTAAGTACGGGCAGAATTACGCTGACATCGGGAGGCCTTTGGGGCCAGGAAAAGTGGAAAGAAGAAGTGCTCCATCGCGGCGGATGAAGGTGGCTAAATGACGCCTTTGATTGCACACAGGCACTCAGGTGCGCTGAGAAGTACGGTACCCCCAAGCCCCTCTAAATAATTTGCTGTGATTTATTTTCAAAATTAAAGTTAAAGTGCCAATGATTGTCCAAAAACAGTCTGCGGGCTATAGAGCGTTTTCCGTTCGGGCTCCAATACTCTGGAATGCCCTCCCGGTAACAGTTTGAGATGTTACCTCAGTAGAAGCATTTAAGTCTCACCTTAAAACTCATTTATATACTCTAGCCTTTAAATAGACCTCCTTTTTAGACCAGTTGATCTGCCGCTTTTTTTCTTTTTCTCCTCTGTCTCCCCCTCCCTTGTGGAGGGGGTCCGGTCCGATGGCCATGGATGAAGTACTGGCTGTCCAGGATGGACCGCTCGTCGGGACCCCGGATGGACCGCTCGCTTGAAATGGTTTCATGTGGACGGGACTCTCGCTGCTGTCTTTGATCCGCTTTGAACTGAACTCTCGCGGCTGTGTTGGATCCACTATGCATTGAACTATCACAGTGTCATGTTAGACCCGCTCGACATCCATTGCTTTCGGTCCCCTAGTGGGGGGGCGACATGCACAGTAAATGAAAAAAACTAGAGATGTTTGATAATGGCTTTTTTGCAGATATCTGATATTCCGATATTGTCCAACTCTTAATTACTGATTCCAATATCAACCGATATATACAGTCATGGAATGAACACATTATTATGCCTAATTTTGTTGTGATGCCCCGCTGGATGCATTAAACAATGTAACAAGGTTTTCCAAAATAAATCAACTCTAGTTATGGAAAAAAAGGCCAACATGGCACTGCCATATTTATTATTGAGGTCACAAAGTCTTTTCTTTTTTTTAACATGCCTCAAAACAGCGGCTTGGAATTTGGGACATCCTCATCCTGAGAGAGCATGAGGAGGTTGAGGTAGGCAGGTTTAAGGGGGTGGGGGGGTGTATATTGTAGCATTCCAGAAGAGTTAGTGCTGCAAGGGAATCTGGGTATTTGTTCTGTTGTGTTCATGTTGTGTTACGGTGCGGATGGTCCCCCGAAATGTGTTTGTCATTCTTGTTTGGTGTGGGTTCACAGTGTGGCGCATATTTCTAACAGTATTGAAGTTGTTTATACGGCCACCCTCAGTGTGACCTATATGGCTGTTGACCTAGTATGCCTTGCATTCACTTCTGTGTGTGAAAAGCTGTAGATGTCATGTGACTGGGCCGGCACGCCCCCAATAATGTTATCTGCGTGGAAATAAGGAGAATGGTTGCCGCGGGAGATTTTCGGAAGTGGCACTGAAATTCGGGAGTCTCCCGGGAAAATCGGGAGCATTGGCATGTATGTCAACCAATTCACTCCCTCGCGCTCTCTCTCTCTGTCTCTCTCTCTTTCTCTCTCTCTCTGCCCCTCCCTCTCGAAGGCAGCTGCATGTGCACACCTTTACAATTTGTTTTGTTTTTCAACCCCTTTCTTAACCCTGGACGTACATTGAAAATACACTGACTCAAAATGCCGGACATTTGAGGCATTTAAGAAACCCCGCCCGGACTGCCTGGACAGTCCCGCAAAAGAGGGCATGTCCGGGGAAAAGAGGACGTATGGTCAGTCTAGTTCAAGGTAGTCAAGCTAATGTGTTCAAAATATTCAAAGTAAATATTCCAATCGTTCTGGAACTTGCAAGCATATTTTTTCATTTTGCCCGTCGACGGTGTAATATTTTGTGTTGGAGTCAATAACCAGGCGACGTGATGAAGTTACGTCTCTTTACTGTGAGCCTCAGAATAACAAACTCCCTAATGCATGTTCCTTGACTGCACTTAAATGTAGAATATATTTACATTCTATTCTATGTACAGTAGATGGCAGTATTGTCCTGTTTAAGAGGGTCACAACATTGAGTCAGGTCGACTCAATGTTGGGGGGCGTGGCCTCCAGATCCGCTTGAATTTCGGGAGATTTTCGGGAGTCATCTCCGTAATATCGCTAAAATTCGCTCCATTCTGTCCACTAAGGACGCTGAGATCATTATCCATGCGTTTGTTACGTCTCGCCTCGACTACTGTAACGTATTATTTTCGGGTCTCCCCATGTCTAGCATTAAAAGATTACAGTTGGTACAAAATGCGGCTGCTAGACTTTTGACAAGAACAAGAAAGTTTGATCACATTACGCCTGTACTGGCTCACCTGCACTGGCTTCCTGTGCACTTAAGATGTGACTTTAAGGTTTTACTACTTACGTATAAAATACTACACGGTCTAGCTCCATCCTATCTTGCCGATTGTATTGTACCATATGTCCCGGCAAGAAATCTGCGTTCAAAGGATTCCGGCTTGTTAGTGATTCCCAAAGCCCAAAAAAAGTCTGCGGGCTATAGAGCGTTTTCCGTTCGGGCTCCAGTACTCTGGAATGCCCTCCCGGTAACAGTTCGAGATGCCACCTCAGTAGAAGCATTTAAGTCTCACCTTAAAACTCATTTGTATACTGTAGCCTTTAAATAGACTCCCTTTTTAGACCAGTTGATCTGCTGTTTCTTTTCTTTTTCTTCTATGTCCCACTCTCCCCTGTGGAGGGGGTCCGGTCCGATCCGGTGGCCATGTACTGCTTGCCTGTGTATCGGCTGGGGACATCTCTGCGCTGCTGATCCGCCTCCGCTTGGGATGGTTTCCTGCTGGCTCCGCTGTGAACGGGACTCTCGCTGCTGAGTTGGAACCGCTTTGGACTGGACTCTCGCGACTGTGTTGGATCCATTGTGGATTGAACTTTCACAGTATCATGTTAGACCCGCTCGACATCCATTGCTTTCCTCCTCTCTAAGGTTCTCATAATCATTATTGTCACAGACGTCCCACTGGATCATTATTGTCACCGATGTCCCACTGGGTGTGAGTTTTCCTTGCCCTTATGTGGGCCTACCGAGGATGTCGTGGTGGTTTGTGCAGCCCTTTGAGACACTAGTGATTTAGGGCTATATAAGTAAACATTGATTGATTGATTGATAAAATGTTCAAAAATAGTCAAGCTAACGTGTTCAAGTTGTTCTCCAAGCTAACACGTTATAAACGTATAAGCTAACGTGTTCCGTGGGGTGGGCCTAATATTTGTTACATTTCAGGCCTTCCTGCACCCCTCCTTGTGACTAATGCTGATTAAAAAAAAACTACGTGTGTGTCAAAATGGCAAAATAGGAGAAATCGTAACAATCCTACATCTGGCATACTTGCCAACCCTCCCGGGAGACTCCCAAAATTCAGTGCATCTCCCGAAAACCTCCCGGGACAAATTTTCTCCCGAAAATCTCCCGAAATTCAAGCGGATCTGGAGGCCACGCCCCCCAACATTGAGTCGACCTGACTCAATGTTGTGACCCTCTTAAACAGGACAATACTGCCATCTACTGTACATAGAATAGAATGTAAATATATTCTACATTTAAGTGCAGTCAAGGAACATGCATTAGGGAGTTTGTTATTCTGAGGCTCACAGTAAAGAGACGTAACTTCATCACGTCGCCTGGTTATTGACTCCAACACAAAATATTACACCGTCGACGGGCAAAATGAAAAAATATGCTTGCAAGTTCCAGAACGATTGGAAACAAGAATTTCAGTTCATCCAGGAGAGTTCGAAGGGGAAGGGGTATGTTGCCTGTAAATTTTGTAGAACAGACTTCTCCATTGAACACGGCGGCCGAACGGATATTCATCCATGAACGGTCAGCGAAGCACAAAGTGTCCGCAGCTCAGCATCGTTCACAACCCAGTATTATGGCCCACCTCGCAAAATGGAGACCCGATGGTGTATCTTATGCTGAGATAGCTGAAAGCAACATCCCGTTCTCATTTGCGGATGTCTACAACAAATCCGTGAAGGATATGTTCCCGGATTCGGAGATCGCTCGCCAATACGCAAATTACAGAACAAAGGTTACTCAAATAGTGAAAGGTAAGTGTTGTTGTTTTTTTAGTAACCAGCAAGCACAGTACAGTTAGTAGAACTGTGTTTTTATTACTGTGTATTTGATAGGTAATGTCCGAAATTCAACTATTTATTTTATTTATATATATGTAATAAAATAAATATATATAGCTAGAATTCACTGAAAGTCAAGTATTTCATACACACATATATATACATACATATATATATATATATATATATATATATATATATATATATATATATATACACATATGAAATAGTCGAGTTGGTGAATTATACGCCACCCCTCTTAACCACGTCCCTCACCCCAACCACGCCTCTGCCCCACCGCCGACCACGCCCCCCACCTCCCGAAATCGGAGGTCTCAAGGTTGGCAAGTATGACATCTGGTAACTTAGCTATGTTAGCGTTAGCATGTAGCGTCACAGTAGGAGCAGACAATTAGCCGCCCCACCCTCCCTCCTTAATGTCTTAAAGAGTTGTGTAAGTCGCCGCGTTTGCAAAGTTATGCAGTTGAAGCAGCGAGGAACGCTGACCCAGCAATTCCCGCCGCTCTGCATTAAGAGCAAGGAACAGGCGGCTGTCTTTTTGATCGTGAAACAACCACAGGAAATGCATCGCTCCCGTCAGCAAGATTAGCGCTGACCATGATCCTTCGCCGAGAGAGCTTCCTCGCTATGAGATGGCCGCATATTTCCTCCTCATCCTCCTCGCCAATATTGAAGTGAGATGTCTGACAAAAGTGAGGCCTCCCATTCCAGCGAGCTTCTCTGAACATCTCACCAGTAGCCCCGCCATAGTGAGTCAAGTGGGACGTGATTTAGAGTAGTCAGTGTCAAGCAAGTCATTATTGTGTAAACCATTATTGTGTAAACCACAAACGCGGTGCCCGCGGGCACCAGGTAGCCCGTAAGGACCAGATGAGTAGCCTGCTGGCCTGTTATAAAAAATAGCTCAAATCGCAGCACTTACCAGTGAGCTGCCTCTAATTTTTACATTGTATTTATTTACTAGCAAGCTGGTCTCGCTTTGCGCAACATTTTTAATTCTAAGAGAGACAAAACTCAAATAGAATTTGAAAACCAAGAAAATATTTTAAAGACTTGGTCTTCACTTGTTTAAATAAATTCATTTATTTTTTTACTTTGCTTCTTATAACTTACAGAAAGACAATTTTTGAGAAAAAAATACAACCTTAAAAATGATTTTAGGATTTTTAACACATATACCTTTTTAGCTTTTAAATTCCTTCCTCTTCTTTCCTGACAATTTAAATCATCCATCCATCCATCCATTTTTTACCGCTTATTCCCTTTTGGGGTCGCGGGGGGTGCTGGCGCCTATCTCAGCTACAATCGGGCGGAAGGCGGGGTACACCCTGGACAAGTTGCCACCTCATCGCAGACAATTTAAATCAATGTTCAAGTATTTTTTTTATTATTGTTGTAAAGAATAATAAATACATTTTAATTTAATTCTTCAATTTAGCTTCTGTTTTTTCGACAAAGAATATTTGTGAAATTTTTCTTCAAACTTATTATGGTTAGAATTCAAAAATATTATTCTGGCAAATATAGAAAATCAGTAGAAACAAATTTAAATCTTATTTCAAAGTCTTTTGAATTTCTTTCAAAAAAAAATTCTGGAAAATCTAGAAGGAATAATGATTTGTCTTTGATAGAAATATAGCTTGGTCCAATTTCTTTTATATTCTAACAAAGTGCAGATTGGATTTTAACCTATTTAAAACATGTCATCAAAATTCTAAAAGTAATCTAAATCAGGAAAAATTACTAATGATGTTCCATAAATTATTTTTTTATTTATTTCAAAAAGATTCCAATTAGCTAGTTTTTCTATTCATTTTCTTTCGGATGAATTTTGAATTTTAAAGAGTCGAAATTGAAGATAAACTATGTTTCAAAATTTTATTTTCATTTTTTTCGTGTTTTCTCTTCTTTTAAACCGTTCAATTAAGTGTTTTTTTTCATCATTTGTTCTCTACAAAATACCTTCCATAAAAGGAAAAAAAATGTACGACGGAATGACAGACAAAAATACCTATTTTTTTAATATATATAGATTTATTTATTAATGGTAAATTGACCAAATTGGCTATTTCTGGCAATTTATTTAAGTGTGTATCAAACTGGTAGCCCTTCGCATTAATCAGTACCCAAGAAGTAGCTCTTGGTTTCAAAAAGGTTGGTGACCCCTGGTGTAAACAATATTGGCAATAGCAACGTTGTCATGGACGCTCCTGCTTATTTCAGCAAGACTGGTAAGGAGGCGACGCCAAGGCAGAACTGCGGTTTGCCAGGTTTATTGAAACCTTTGATGAGTGTGTGGAGTGTGTATGCTACTTCAAGTAAATGAGTGTGGACGATGTGTAGAATTAACCATGTCATTTTTACCAGGGTTTGTTGTCTGTGTGTGTTGGATGAATCTTCGGCCGAATAAAGGAGGGCAATGAGAAGAGGCAGTCGGCAGGAAGGCAAGCAGTCGAACGTTGGAGAGAGGCAACGATGTCCGTGTCCAAGCAGGGGTCAAGGATCGAGGAAGGCAGTCAGAGGTCCGGATGGAGTTTGTGAGGAAACACACAATCACAGGCGACAGGGAAGACACAAGGGACATAAACTAGGGAACAAGGAAGAGCGCAGAGAAGGTGAGCAAGGATCAAGGGAGGGGTGCCAGACGTGATGCTTACTTAATTTTCCTGAAGGAACTCTCCTGAAGGAATCAATAAAGTACTATCTATCTACTGTGAAGATTGGCTACGTTTTGGCAAAGGTTCCTTGGGTTCGCTGGTCTGTATTCCACTACCTCTCATTAGAACCAGGTGGGCTGATTCTCGATTGCCTGCAGGCTTGTAGCTGCGTGGGCATGCTGCGCCCAGCGCGAACAGGGGCGTGTCTGAGCGCGCTCCCAGCGGAGGTGCTGGGATTACCCAGCTGCAGGGGAAAAAGCGAGTTTGAGCCCGTGCCGTGACAAAGACACGGCTTCATACTAAAAGAGTGTGGGTACTAGACAGGCCTGCCTGTAGTCCAGACCTGTCTCCCATTGATAATGTGCGGTGCATCATGAAGCCTAAAATACGACAACGAAGACCCCGGACTGTTGAACAATTTAAGCTTAAGAATTGGGAAAGAATTCCACCTGAAAAACTTCAAAAATTTATCTCCTCAGTTCCCAAATATTTACTGAGTGTTAAAAGGAAAGGCCATGTAATACAGTGGTAAAAATGCCTCCGTGCCTACTTGTTTGCAATGTGTTGCTGCCAGTAAATTATAAGTTAGTGATTGCTTGCAAAAAAAAAAAAGTTTTCTCAGTTGGAACATTAAATAACTTGTCTTTGCAGTCTATTCAATTGAGTATACGTTGAAAAGGATTTGCAAATCATTGTATTCTGTTTTTATTTATCATTTACACAACGTGCCAACTGGTTTTGAGTTCTGTAATACACTCAAAGTTCGATATCATGCCGTCCAATATAATGCAACGTGATGGTGCCATGGACTCTGAATTTTCGCCCGATGTTGCTAGCACTCCTAGTCCTGCTGTGTTTATGTTCTTGTTGCTCGACGCACCTGTTTCTGTTTGTTGATTTGTGTCTCCACCTGCTGCTGCCACTAATCACTCCCTTTTATATGTCCATGTCACTATGCCTGTTCATACAGGATTTTTGTTGGCTCTACATGTCAGTTACGTGTCTTAATTGCTACATTTAGACATTGTTGTTTAGTTTTTTTTGGTTTGTTTGTTAAACAAGCTTACCTTCAAGCTGCTTCCTGTCGTCCTTGGCATCCTGGGAGATGTGACTTTTGCGGACATGCCACCAGATCTTGAAACCCGCTCTGTCACAGCCGAGCATCTCTCAGTGGCCTAGTGGTTAGAGTGTCCGCCCTGAGATCGGTAGGTCGTGAGTTCAAACCCCAGAAGAGTCATACAAAATGGGACCCATTACCTCCCTGCTTGGCACTCAGCATCAAGGGTTGAAATTGGTGGGTTAAATCACCAAAAATAATTCCAGGGCGCGGCACCGCTGCTGCCCACTGCTCCCCTCACCTCCCAGGGAGTGAACAAGGAGATGGGTCAAATGCAGAGGACAACTTTCATCACACCTAGTGTGTGTGTGACAATCATTGGTACTTTAACTTAACTTTAACTTCTGTCTACACACTGCTTGTAAGTACTCTGTGATTGTGCGCTGCCGAACATGCTCATCTGCTTGTAAAACCAGCAATGTCATGCCCGTTAAAAAGAAAAAAAAGAAGAAAAAATGGGGAACCGGTACTTTTCAAACTGAGTTCAGTACCGTTTTTGATACTACAGTAGTACCGGTACAACCCGACATTAAAGATGGATTGATGAGTTGTTGTCATGTGTGCCTTGAGAATCTGTCAGTCTACGTTCCAGGCGTGGTCCAGAGATGTGCAACTTTACAAGGGTCATCTTGAAACCCGCTCTGTCACAGCCGAGCATCTCTCGGCAAAGTCGGCCTCATGCATATTCAAGCATGCGCTCGCTGGCCAAGATAATGTAAATACACGCCGTCACGGTATTGACCAGGCCCCCTCGCCACTGCAATGCAGACTGACGGACACTTTTCCTACTTGGCATCGCCGCCGTCGCCCGGTGTCACCCATCGATTGTCAGCACTTAAGGAGACGTGAGCGTTTGGCCTGATTAGCATACAATTAGGACTGACCCGCCGCCCCTGGGACTGCTCGCTGGGAGGACGGGGGCGCTGCGGGTTGATGGAGGGCTTGGCATGGGGAGGAGGCACACTGACACACTGGCTTATGTTTCTGCTGACACGTGCAGGACGCATGGGGGTGTGGGGGTGGGGTGATGGTCTTGGGGGGCATCGCCGGCCAAAGTGCGGCAAACCTGTATTGACATCGCGAGGACACTAGTCTCTTCGGTGCTGACGGATGCCGTTATGAGGGCCTAATGAGCTGTGTGTTTGTGTGCGTGTGCTTGTGTGTTCTACCAACATTTGGAAGTTAGCATGAAGAATTCCTGAAAACTTGGTCAGTTTTGCAAACCCCGTTTCCATATGAGTTGGGAAATTGTGTTAGATGTAAATATAAGTGGAATACAATGATTTGCAAATCATTTTCAACCCATATTCAGTTGAATGCACTACAAAGACATCATATTTGATGTTCTAACTCATAAACTTTATTTTTTTTTTTCAAATAATAATTAACTTAGAATTTCATGGCTGCAAAACGTGCCAAAGTGGTTGGGAAAGGGCATGTTCACCACTGTGTTACATCACCTTATCTTTTAACAACACTCAATAAACGTTTGGGAACTGAGGAAATTAATTGTTGAAGCTTTGAAATTGGAATTATTTCCCATTCTTGTTTTATGTAGAGCTTCAGTTGTTCAACAGTCTGGTGTCTCTGCTGTCGGGTCGGCAAATCATTATATTTTGTTTATATTTACATCTAACACAATTTCCCAACTCATATGGAAACGGGGTTTGTAGAAGAAGCTCTAAATTTCTTCCCCGTCTTTGATGGACTTTATCCTGCAGCTTGAATGTTATCAGCATGTTAGTTTGAACATTTTGAACACGTTAGCTTTGAATGTCTTGAGCATGTTAATTTTAAGAATGTCATGCATATATATATATATATATATATATATATATATATATATATATATATATATATATATATATATATATCCATCCATTTATCCATTCATTTTCTACCGCTTATTCCCTTTTGGGGTCGCGGGGGGCGCTGGCGCCTATGTCAGCTACAATCGGGCGGAAGGCGGGGTACACCCTGGACAAGTCGCCACCTCATCGCAGGGCCAACACAGATAAACAGACAACATTCACACTCACATTCACACGTATATATATATATATATATATATATATATATATATATATATATATTTACACACATCTTGGGAGCTTATAAGTATGCTCCCAAAATATCCATCTTGAAAATGGCCTTGCAAATATGTATCTGCACCTGATCAAAATGTTGTTCTCCTTCTCTGCTATCTCGGTCTGGCTACGGCGCAACACTTCCTACTTCCTGCTGAATTGAAACTTGTGATTGGATACTCACTTTGGAATTGCAAGTGAGTATCCAATCAAAGTCTCGTTAACATCAGGCTACCTAGATAGGCTACTGTTAACAACTTGTGATCTGATTGGCTATCTCAACTGTCTATCAACTCTATCAACATATACATATATATATCTATATATATATACATATATATATATACATACATATATATATATATATATATATATATATATATATATATATATATATATATATATATATATATATATTCGAAGTCTGATCTACAAAATTTGCAGGCAGCTTGCCCCTTCCCCTTCGAGCTGTCCTGGATGAACTGAAATAATTTTTGACAATCATTTTGGAACTTGCGAACATACTTCTTCTTCTTACTCGTCGTCGCCATGTCTCTTCTTCGTTCTTCTGTTTCGTCTCTGTTTTGTTTTTGGACATTAATACTTGCCGTAGCTTTGAAGCAATGATGAATGATGAGAATCCGGATGTTGTGTTGTCAGTGTATTAACTTGCCCGCTGGAATAAACACATGCTGAGAAATAGCTCTGTGGCTGCCTACTTTATGGGTTATAGATAAACCTAGGGATAACGGAGACAAATGTAATAGTCTCCTTTTCAGGTGAGGGAGGACGCTAAAGGCAGTGCTTTTAAGGCACGCCCCCAATATTGTTGTTCGGGTGGAAATCGGGAGAATGGTTGACCCTGGAGATTTTCAGGAGGGGCACTGAAATTCGGGAGTCTCCCGGGAAAATCGTGAGGGTTGGCAAGTATGCATAAATATTGTGCCAATGTTTATTTATGAACCTTAATTGTTTCCAAACGGTGCTTGTAACACGGCAGTAAAATGGACGGTCAAACAAAACAGAAGTCATCGTCATGGACCCACTAGCTCTCTGATCAGCTAAATAGACTCAAGAACTCCACGGTGACGTTTTGGTGAATTTACTGAGGAATTTATGAAACTGAAACAATACAAAAAGAATGCCATTGTAAGTTAATAACACTAACCAGCTACTTTTTGGCATACTAGCTAATGTTAACAACGTACAAATATGCATGAAAACATTACTATTAAAAGTGACTGTTTACTAAGTATGAATTGTTCTAGTTATATTGTAAAACTGAAAAACGTTGCTTGGAGTGATGAATGAAGAATCCATACAAGTAGAAAACGCTAGGGACAACTAGTAGACGGAAAGGCACTTGAACTTCTGGTTCAAGACGCTAAACAGAAGGAAATAGTTCAGAAGTTTACCGCGCAGCACCTGCAGTGAGCAAACATGTCCTAAAGATGGTGACATAGCACAAACAACAACTGCCTGTGTTTGTTGAACACAAAACATTGTGGTCGTTTTATCCATAAATTAGCCTGCACCACTTTATAAGCCGTAGGGTACAAAGCGTAGAAAAAACAGTTGGGGCTTTTATTCGGGAAAATACGACATGTCTGTTCTTGGACAGGTTGTATATGTTTCCTTTGTTTCGTTGTACTTTTTAAATGTACTAAACTTTAATTTCATCAATAATCCTGTTTCACAAGGTCAGACAAAATCCGAATCTCACGAAAACTGAAGCAATTTTGCCCTTAATTAACAAATAATGTCAATACAAATAATCCCGTGAAACCTAAAACTATGAACACATTTCATCTGGAAAAGTTATAGTTTCACATGCATAAAACAACGTGGAATATATATGTAGAGGTTTCCCTCTTGTGGTGGGTTCTCCTGAGGCCGATAGATCTGTCTGAGCCCGGTGTATAGGGTTGAGCAAGTATTATTGACATCCACACAACTCTGGATTGCTTCCCAGCAATATTTCTGGGACTTTCCAGTCCGGCGTGTCTCTGTTCTGGGTCTGGGTCTTAATTGCTCTCCTGTGTGTGTCTCTCTCTCTCTCTAACTCGCAACAACGTGTCTCTGCCCCAGCTGCTGCTAATAAAGGCGACAGGTGATTAAAGGGGAGCATTATCACAATTTCGAAGTTTTTTTCAAACATTTACCCGTCCCGGAATATCCCTAAAAAAGCTTAAAAGTGCTTGATTTTCGCTATTTGCGAAGTCACTGTCCATTTCCCTGTGACGTCACATAGCGATGCCAATACAAACAGATGGTGGATAGCACAGCAAGATATAGCGACATTAGCTCGGATTCAGACTCAGATTTCAGCGGTTTAAGCGATTCAACAGATTACGCATGTATTGAAACGGATGGTTGGAGTATAGAGGCAGATAGAGAAAACAAAATTGAAGAAGAAACTGAAGCTATTGAGCGAATAGCTATTGACGCTATTCGGCCATGTCTGCCTTAGCATCGCCGGTAAAATGTGCAGACCAACAATCGGGAGTCTCGCATCTTGTGACACTGGATCAACTTAAATCCATCGATTGGTAAGTGTTTGTTTCGCATTAATTGTGGGTGGAAAGAAACGCTGGATGTAAATATAGTTTCAAATGTACAAACAGCTAGCCTAAATAGCATGTTAGCATCGATTAGCTGGCAGTCATGCCGCGACCAAATATGTCTGATTAGCACATAAGTCAACAACATCATTAAAACTCACCTTTGTGATACCGTTGACTTTATCGTTGGGAATGCATCTGCTTTGAGTGTCGCAGGATATCCAGACATTCTTGCCATCTCTGTGCCATCTCTGTCGTAGCATCGCCGGTAAAAACCAAACGAGGGACTTTCGCGTCTCTTGACACTGGAGCAACTTAAATCTGTCGATTGGTAAGTGTTTGTTTGGCATTAAATGTGGGTGGAGGGAAAGGCTGGATGTAAATATAGCTACAAATGAGGCATAATGCTGCAATATGTACATACAGCTAGCCTAAATAGCATGTTAGCATTGATTAGCATGCCGTGCTAATCGATGCACATTCTAAGTAAATCAACTTGAATCCGTCCCTGATCGTGTTGTTACACCCTCCGACAACACACCGACAAGGCATAATGTCTCCAAGGTACCGGAAAACAGTCGAAAAAACGGAAAATAACAGAGCTGATTTGACTTGCTGCGTGTGATTTGGTGGAGAAAATGGCGTTGACTACCTTGGTGACGTCATGTTCTGACGTCATCGCTCCGAGAGCGATAAATTGAAAGGCGTTTAATTCACCAAAATTCACCAATTTAGAGTTCGGAAATTTGTTTAAAAAAATATGGTCTTTTTTCTGCAACATCAAGATATATATTGACGCTTACATAGGTCTGGTGATAATGTTCCCCTTTAAATAACAAGTCCCAGCTGGGCAATTTACTCACCTGCCGCTGGCTTCGAGGCCGGTCCTTACACACCCTGCTCCACGGCAGGCCCGCAGGCCATACCCCGCTCCACAATATATAAATGATAAATGAACATTTAACATCACTTGTCCAAAACCTTTCCCGCGAGGGCCGCATTCGGTAAAATGCAGGGGGCCACGCCTTTATACATTTTGTGCATTAAAGATACTCAAAGTAAATGAGTGTATGTCAATATATGCTAAGCTAGCTAAACAAAACATCCATGTTAGCTCTGTGTTATAGGTGATGAATGAAAATTAGTGTAATATACAATAAGCAAAAAAATCACAAGCTAACTCATATAATTAATTAATCAATCATGTTTATATGCAGATTATTCACACAATTGATTTTAATTGCAAATTATCCTAACCCTTCTAATCTATTTGACTTAAATTGCATTCGTCGACACATATTGGAGTTTTTTTTTTAAAGAAAATTATAATTATGCAAGCAATTACTTACCCGTGATTAATCCAAATCATACCGATTTGAAAACAATTATTTCACAGCCCTTAAGTCATACTTGTGATTAATCGTGATTACTGTAAAGTCCAGACTATAAGCCGCTACTTTTTTTTCCTAAGCTTTGAACGCTGCGGCGTATGAAACAGTGCAGCTTATTTATCGATTTTTCTTTGTTGACTGCCATAATGCAAATGATAAAAAAACAAGCAAATACACTGAAAAGGTGTTTTTGCTTGTGCTAAGGCGCCATCTTTTGAACGGGTTCGCTCACTGCGGGTGCTGCAGTGTCCTACTATTAAGTGCTTTAAACTGGAAGTAGAAGTGCCGCTCCGTCTTCTAGGCGTCCGTAGTGTTTCTACTTGTATTTGATTCTTCATTCATCACTCCAAGCAACATTTGTAGGTTTTATAATACAGTTCAAACAATTCATACCTACTAATTGTCACATGTTTCATGTCTGTAGGAGTTTTTCATGCATATGTGTACGTGCTATCGTACTGTAATAAAACAAGCGTCCTAAGCATTAGCTAATATGGTAACACGTTTGTTATTATTGTTAACTTACAATGGCATTCTTTTTGTATTTTTTCAGTTTCGTCATTTCCCCAAAACGTCACCCTGGAGTTACTGAGTCTGTTTAGCTGATTGGAGAGCGAGCTTCTGCAGCTTGTGGGTCCATGATGATGACTTCTGTTTTGTTTGATCAGGTGTTTTACTGCCCTGTTACAGACAACGTTTGGAAACAATTAAGGTATGTAAATAAACATTTACAGAAGTTTCCATGTAAATAACTCATTTCGCAACATATCATCTACGGCTTACAGTCTGGTGCTGCTAATATATGGAAAAAAAAACCTTTTCCCTAAAATTAAGTGGTTTATGAACCGGTGTGCACTATAATCCTGGAAATACGGCAATCCAAACACAAAAGTGTGAAACTAAACTTAAAACTAAACTTTAAAAAAAAGATGCATTTGATAGCACTACTTACAACATATCTCAATGTAAATTCCATCCACAATTTATAACATTTTTACAATCTGCCAAGGACCAATAAATAAACAAGCTGTGTGCTGGTATCGGCCCCCGGGCCGCACTTTGGATACCCCTTCTTTAAACTTTACTGACAACTCTTGTTGCCAGAGAGGTAGGAGGGATGGGGAGGGGAGAGCAAATGTTGTACTTTGCTACGATGTCTTTCATCAATTCAATAGTGTTTTTCTTCTTCTTTATCAAAATACTGGAACTCGCAACCTCCTTTGGCCCTATGGTTACCATGAATTGATTAACGTGGACCCCGACTTAAACAAGTTGAAAAACTTATTCGGGTGTTACCATTTAGTGGTCAATTGTACGGAATATGTACTGAACTGTGCAATCTACTAATAAAAGTATCAATCAATCAATCAATCAAATGGTTGGGTGAAGGTTTTTGTTGAAAACAGAACCCTAAATGAAAACTGATGTGTACAAAAACCCAAAACCAGTGAAGTTGGCATGTTGTGTAATTCGTAAATGAAAACAGAATACAATGATTTGCAAATCCTTTTCAACTTATATTCAATTAAATAAACGGCAAAGACCAGATATTTAATGTTCAAACTGAGAAACTTGATTAAAAAATTAAAATAAAATCATTAACTTTGAATCTAATGGCAGCAACACGTTGCAATAAAGTTGGCACGGGGGCATTTTTACCCCTGTGTTACATGGCCTTTCCTTTTAACAACATTCAGTTAGCGTTTGGGAACTGAGGAGACTTGGACATTTTTTTAGGTGGAATTATTTCCCATTCTTGCTTGATGTACAGTTTAAGTTGTTCAACAGTTTGGGGTCTCCATTGTGGTATTTTACGCTTCATAATGCGCCACACATTTTCAATGGGAGACAGGTTTGGACCAAAGGCAGGCCAGTCTAGTACCCGCGCTCTTATACTTTGAAGCCATGCTGTTGTAACACGTGGCCTGGCAATTTCTTGCTGAAATAAGCAGGGCCGTCCATGAAAAAGACGTTGCTTGGATGGCAACATATGCTGCTCCAAAACCTGTATGTACCTTTCAGCATTAATGGTGCCATCACAGATGTGTAAGTTACCCAAGCCTTGGGCATTAATACACCCCCATACCGGCCCAGATGCTGGCTTTTGAACTTTACACCTATAACAATCCGGATGGTTCATTTCCTCTTTGGTCCGGTGGACACAACGTCCACAGTTTCCAAAAACGATTTGAAGTATGGACTCGTCAGACCACAGAGCACTTTTCCACATTGCATCAGTCCATCTTAGATGAGCTCAGGCCAAGCGAAGCCTGCAGCTTTTCTGGGTGTTGTTGATATACGACTTTTGCTTTGCATAATAGAGTTTTAACTTGCACTGAAAGATGTAGCGACCAACTGTTGTTATGAAGTGTTCCTGAGCCCATGTGGCGATATCCTTTACACACTGTAGTGCCACCTGAGAGATGGAAGGTCACAGGTATTTAATGTTGGTTTTCTGCCTTGCCGCTTACGGGCATTGATTTCTTCAGATTCTCTGAAACTTTTGGTGATATTACGGACCGTAGATAGTGAAATTCCTTCAGTTCTTGCAATAGCTCATTGAGAAATGTTGATCTTAAACTGTTAGAAAATTTGCCCACGCATTTGTTCAGACTGCGTGGATTTCATGGAAGCTGCTTTTATACCCAATCATGGCACCCACTTGTTCCTAATTAATAATAATAATAATAATGGATTAGATTTATATCGCGCTTTTCTATTGTTAGATACGCAAAGAGCTCACAGAGAAGTGGGAACCCATCATTCATTCACACCTGGTGGTGGTAAGCTACATCTGTAGCCACAGCTGCACTGGGGTAGACTGACGGAAGTGTGGCTGCCAGTTTGCGCCTACGGCCCCTCCGACCACCACCAATCATTCATTCATCATTCATTCACCAGTGTGAGCGGCACCGGGGGCAAGGGTGAAGTGTCCTACCCAAGGACACAACGGCAGCGATTTGGATGGCAATAGGTGGGAAGCGAACCTGCAACCCTCAGGTTTCTGGCACGGCCGCTCTGCCCACTACGCCATGCCGCCCCCAATCAATAATTAGCCTGTTCACCCGTGGCGTGTTCCAAATAAGTGTTTGATGAACATTCCTCAACGTTCTCAGTCTTTTTTGCCACTTGTGCCAACTTTTTTTGAAACCTGTTGCAAGAATCAAAATCCAAATGAGCTAATATTTGCAGAAAATAACAAAGTTTACCAGTTTGAACATTAAATATCTTGTCTTTGCAGTCTATTCAATTGAATATAAGTTGAAAAGGATTTGCAAATCATTATATTTTGTTTTTATTTACAATTTACACAGCGTGCCAACTTCACTGGTTTAAGGTTTTGTAGTTGTTTTATAGTTTTTCTTATACAACTATCACTAGTTGTAAGTAATGTTGTGACTTTCAAAAATCAGTCTAGAACAGTGGTTCTCAAACTTTTTTCAGTGATTGACCCCCTGTGAACATTTTTTTAATTCAAGTACCCACTAATCACAGCAAAGCATTTTTGGTTGAAAAAAATAGATAAAGAAGTAAAATACAGTACTATGACATAAGTTTCTGATTTACTAAATTGTGTAACAGTGCAAAATATTGGTCATTTGTAGTGGTCTTTCTTGAACTATTTGGAAAAAAAGATATAAAAATAACTAAAAACTTGTTGAAAACTAAACAAGTGATTCAATTATAAATAATTGAATCACTTTTAACACCCATTTGGCTGGGTGTTAAACTTAAAGTGCCCTCTTTGGGGATTTTAATAGAGATCCATCTGGATTCATGAACTTAATTATAAACATTTCTTCACAAACAAAGAAATCTTTAACATCAATATTTATGGAACATGTCCACAAAAAATCCAGCTGTCAACACTGAATATTGCATTGTTGCATTTCTTTTCAAAGTTTATGAACTTACATTCATATTTTGTTGAAGTATTATTCAATAAATATGTTTTTAAAGGATTTTTGAATTGTTGCTATTTTTAGGATATTTAAAAAAAATATCAAGTACCCCTTGGCATACCTTCAAGTGCCCCCAGGGGTACGCATACCCCCATTTGAGAACCACTGGTCTAGAATACCGTATTTCCTTGAATTGCCGCCGGGCATGTAATATGCGCCTGTCTTGAACTACTGCCAGGCCAAACTTGCTTACTATTACCGCCGTGTCAAATTCCTGACATCACGAGTGACGCTCCCCGTGTCGTCATTTTCAAAATGGCGGAGGCGGCAGGGTCGGCAACCTTAACCACTCAAGGAGCCATTTTGACCCATTTAATAACGACAATGGGAGCTGCAAAACTCTCTGGAAATGTATATTCTAATTACACAGCATAAATATTTTTTTTCTTTCTTGTACTGTGGTGTAAACCAGGGGTCTTGTTCATCAGCCACACAGGTTACACTGAAGGTTGTGATATAAACAAGTTTAACAGTCTTACTAATATGTGCCACACTGTGAACCCACACCAAACAAGAATGACAAACACATTTCTGGAGAACAACAGCTCTGTAACACATTATAAACGCAACATAACAATTACCCAGAATGCAATGCATCCATGACTCTTGGCTATATTATACACCCTGCTAGCATCAAATCCCTCTCCCCCTGCGTCGGTTGAGGTGGGTGTGGTTTGGTGCTAGCGGGGTGTATAATATAAACAATAAGAGTTCTGGATTCATTGCGTTCTGGGTAATTGTTATGTAGCGTTTATAATGTGTTACAGAGCCGATGTTCTCCCAAAATGTTTTTGTTATTTTTGTTTGGTGTGGGTTCACAGTGTGGCACATATTAGTAGGAGTGTTACAGTTGTTTACATCACAACCTTCAGTGTAACTTGTATCACCCAGTATGCCTTCCAATCTCGTCCGTGTGATAATAGAAGCATGCGTCAATTGAAGGTTATTCCAAGCATTCAGTGCTGAAAATAATAACCATAATAACAATATTTTTTATTAAACGTACTCTTCGTGATGGTATCCTCCCATCACAGTCATTGGTAAGCGCAGGGGTGAGAAGAGGTTTTAAAGTTATTAGCGCCTGCTTACTATTACCGCATGCCACGAATAGGTGAAGGAGTGACAAGAGGTTTTAAATTAGTTAGCGCCCCAGCGGCTATTCAAGGAAATACGGTATTCTACATAGCGTAAGGAGAGAGGTTGATTGCTTTGGGAAACGCCATTTGGCCTCCTAAAGCACGCACTTTAATGGAGATTTCTATATTCAAAGAGGTGACCTTTTCATTATCTCCTCATTTTCTTCCCTCTTCATCCTCATCCCCCCCCTCCCTCACATTCCGGAGGACCAAGCGCCGTACTTAATCAGAGTGGCGTATCGATAGTATCGAAGTCAGAAATCCCCTCGCGTCCGTCGCCGTTGCTTTTGATGCATTGATGCGCTATCGACGGCAGCAGGGAGTGACAAATTAAAATGTCAGCCGTGGCAAAGGTGAGCCCGCGCTCTCTTGGCCGCGTCCTGACAGGCCATCGGCTCAACGATCGCTGGTAAAACGCTGACGCCTCTCCGCACCGGAAGGACACCGGAAGGAGTGCGAGGGGGAGCGTTGGGGCCTTGATTCTGACGTCAAGTGTTCAAATCTTAGCTTGGCCTGGACTTTGATCACTTTTCTGAATCAGTTTGTGACTTTTCATCTGTTTGCATGGTCAAAATCATCCCTTTTTTTTACTAGAGATGTGATGGCAGCTGATATTTCCCTTTTGTAACTGATAGTCTGAGAAGCATGAGTAAATAAATATTCCATATTCCTTGTTACACACATGGAGGGTGCATGTCTTGCCAGAACACCAGCTTGAATTTGAGCGCAAGCTGCGATGAACACGTTGGCTATCCAATCCACAGTACGAAGCCGCTTTAAATATTTCTAAACCTCATCAGGTAATAAGCAAAGTTTCTCCAAAGTACCATTATCAATGGAGGACAAGCGGGGGGGTGGGCTGCAAGAAGCTAACCGCTAAAGATTCAATGTTGAGAAGGGTCGATTGATCCAGATATCGATACCATTGACACCTAGCATAATATTAGTAAAAACTAGAGGTGTCTGATAATGGCGATATTCCGATTTTGATATCAACCGATACCGATATATAAAGTCGTGGAATTAACACATTATTATGCCAAATTTTGTTGTGATCCATTAAACAATCTAACAAGGTTTTCCAAAATAAGTCAACTCAAATTGTGGAAAATATGACAACATGGCACTGCCATATTTATTGTTGAAGTCACAAAGTGCATTCTTTTTTTTAACAAGCCTCAAAACAGCAGCTTGGAATTAGGGACATAATCTTTCTGAGAGAGCATGAGGAGGTTGAGGTGGGCGGGGTAGGGGGGGGTGTATATTGTGGCATCCCGGAAGAGTTAGTGTGGCAAGGGGTTCTGGGTATTTGTTCTATTGTGTTTATGTTGTGTTACGGTGCGGAAGTTCTCCCGAAATGTGTTTGTCATTCTTGTTTGGTGTGGGTTCACAGTGTGGCGTATTATTTGTAACAGTGTTAAAGGCCTACTGAAACCCACTACTACCGACCATGCAGTTTGATAGTTTATATATCAATGATGAAATATTAACATTGCAACGCCAATACGGCCGGTTTAGTTTACTAAATTGCAATTTTAAAATTTCCTGCGAAGTATCCTGTTGAAAACGTCGCGGAATGATGACGCGTGCGCGTGACTTCACCGGTGGTAGCGGACATGTTCTCCCAGCACTTCTTATGCCACTTCTTTTTCCTCTTTATTTTGCTTCTTTTTCTACTTCTTATGTTGCTTCTTGTTCTGCGTCCTCTTCTCTTTTTTGTTGTTGTTCTTATCCTTGTTCATTTTTCTTCTTCTTTTTCATCCTCTTCATCTCCCTCTTCTGTAAATGTGTTGGTCATGTATGATGTATTTTTGTTATTTTTGTTTGTGATGTGTATTGTTTAAATGTACGACAGTAAAAATAAAATTCCCCAATTAATCTAAATCTAAATCTTCTTGTCTTTCTTCTTCTGCTTTCTTTGCTTCTTTTCTACTTGTTGTTGTTCTTCTTCTTAATATTATTATTATTCCACTTCGATCCTTTTGATGCTAAGCGCACGTACACTTGTACTTTGTGGACGCCGTCTGCTCCACATTGCCTGAAAGTGTTTTGCATTTTGTTTTGTTTTCGTCTTGGAGCACTTCACTGTTGTTCTCGCTTTTTGTTCGTTTTATCAATAAATACTCACAACAACCTCCTGCGTCTTCCACGATGCACCATTTATGACAAAAAGTTTGGACCCCCCTGGGTTCATCGTTGTGGCTGTAGTTCCTTGTGTGCTAAAACAAAAACTAGCGCCGGCTGACAATTCTGTGATTGTGTGGAGTGTGGCTTCATGCAGTGTGTCTGGAGGCCGAGTGACCACGCGAGCGCTCCGGCGTGCTGTCAGCGTCTAAATAATTATTCAACTCCGCAAGCACCGCTTGAAAGGAAATCATCATCACACTCGGCTTTGCCTCGCCTGACAGTCGACGGCGATGTTAACATCCGCCCGGGCTCCAACTGCTCCCCGGCTGCGGCGTCGCTGATAAGCGCGTTCCTGGCGGCGGTGGGCTTGGCCTCCAGAGAGCCGCCGTCAGCTGGGGCGGGGTCAGGGTCTGTCGCTGAGTGACAGCCGCGTTTAAGTTGAAGCTACATGAAGTGTTTGCGCATCCTAATGGGGAAGGACCGCCTTCGTCTTCCAACACCAGAAGACTGCAGTTAGTTTGAGTGAGGAGTGAGAGTCCGCTTTCTTTTATTCATGCTCTCTGTTGCAATATTAAGCCGCCATCGAGCCATCCTTGACTGACCCTTCGCCTCGAGTCCAGCCCCCCCCCCTCTGGAGCTGTAACGTCTGCCTCGGCATGCATTTGACACATTTAGCGTTAGCCAGTCACGGGCAGCAACAAGCTACATGTTACGCTACGTAACTTAACTACATTTCCCAACTTTTTGAACAAGTATCTATTCCTGTAGCTTAGCTATTTTTTGAACGAGTAGCGATTCCTGTAGATTAGCTACAAGTATCAATTCCTGTAGTTTAGGTACTCTTTGTACATGTTGCGATTACTGTAGCTTAGCTACTTTTTGAATGCATAGCAATTCGTGTAGCTTAGCTACTTTTTGAATGAGTATCAATTCCTGGAGCATAGGTCCTTTTTGAACGAGTAGTGATTCCTGTAGCTTAGATCCTTTTTGAACGTGGTGTTGTGATTCTTGTAGCTTAGCTACATTTTTGAACGAGTAGCAATTCCTGGAGCATAGGTTCTTTTTGAACAAATAGCGATTCCTGTAGCTTAACTACTTTTTGAACGAGTAGCGATTCCTGTAGCTTAACTACTTTTTGAACGAGTAGTGATTCCTGTAGCTTAGATCCTTTTTGAACGTGGTGTTGTGATTCCTGTAGCTTAGCTACATTTTGAACGAGTAGCAATTCCTGGAGCATAGGTTCTTTTTGAACAAGTAGCGATTCCTGTAGCTTAACTACTTTGTGAACGAGTAGGGATTCCTGTAGCTTAGCTACTTTTTGAACGTGGTGTAGCGATTTTTGTAGCTTAGCTACTTTTTGAACGAGTAGCAATTCCTGTAGCTCAGCTACTTTTTGAACGTGTAGCAATTTCTGTAGCTCAGCTACTTTTTGAACGAGTAGCGATTCCTGTAGCTTACCTATTTTTTTTAACAAGTAGCGATTCCTGTAACTTACCTACTTTTTGAACGTGGTGTAGCGATTTTTGTAGCTTAGCTACTTTTTGAACGAGTAGCAATTCCTGTAGCTCAGCTACTTTTTGAACGTGTAGCGATTTCTGTAGCTCAGCTACTTTTTGAACGAGTAGCGATTCCTGTAGCTTACCTATTTTTTTAACAAGTAGCGATTCCTGTAGCTTACCTACTTTTTGAATGCGTAGCGATTCCTGTAGCTTACCCACTTATTAGACCCACGTAGCTAGGTAGCTTACATCAAAACCAGAAAGAAAACTGACTGCTAATACAGAGAAAATTCATGACAATATGTCGGTTGTAAGGACTGGTTGGCACAATGTTCCTTCGTGGATGCGTGGACATGAACACAGCAAGAGGCAAGAAATACCAAATTTATTCTAAGTAACAAAGGGAGTTAAATAACAAAAACACTGGAGCTAATGAAAGGCAAACCAAAAACGCTAGTATGAAAACTAGGAAGTACAAATATACAAACTAAAATGGCACGTAGGCACTAAAGAACAAACACATCATCAGTATGTAAACTGGAAAAACACAAAGGCTTAGCGTGAGAAGCTAGCGAGAATTGAAATACTTGCGTGAAAACAAATTATCAAAAATCCAGACATACAGTTGCGTGAGAGCAAACTATGAACCCAGAAAGAAATGAACAAAGAGTCTGGCTTAAATAGGAGGGTGATTAGACAAAACAGGTGTGTGTGTGGACCGGGAGTAGCAGGTGGACTGATGAGTTAAAATGGTGACAAGCTAAACAGGAAATACACAGTCACTTGACGGAGAGTGATACAAAAATGGAAAAATAACTAATAATATGTGTAGATCCGAGCAGCGGATCGCAACATCGGTGTTGGTATGATGAGTCACAATTGGCTAAGGTTAGGACGAAACATTACGGACTGGCCAATCAGAGGCAAGATAAGGCGGATCATCGAAACCAGGAAGCAAAATCATAAAAAAAGACACACACTCATATCACATGACAACGAGACGGAGGGAGGCTTCAGTAGAAGCATTTAAGTCTCACCTTAAAACTCATTTGTATACTCTAGCCTTTAAATAGACTCCCTTTTTAGACCAGTTGATCTGCCGTTTCTTTTCTTTTTCTTCTATGTCCCACTCTCCCTTGTGGAGGGGGTCCGGTCTGATCCGGTGGCCATGTACTGCTTGCCTGTTTATCAGCTAGGGACATCTCTGCGCTGCTGATCCGCCTCCGCTTGGGATGGTTTCCTGCTGGCTCCGCTGTGAACGGGACTCTCGCTGCTGTGTTGGATCCGCTTTGGACTGGACTCTCGCGACTGTGTTGGATCCATTATGGATTGAACTTTCACAGTATCATGTTGGACCCGCTCGACATCCATTGCTTTCCTCCTCTCCAAGGTTCTCACAGTCATCATTGTCACCGACGTCCCACTGGGTGTGAGTTTTCCTTGCCCTTATGTGGGCCTACCGAGGATGTCGTAGTGGTTTGTGCAGCCCTTTGAGACACTAGTGATTTAGGGCTATATAAGTAAACATTGATTGATTGATTGAAGCTGACCACTCAAAAAGAAAAGAACAAACCTTGAAAATGCCAGAGGGATTCGTTCCCGCGGATTAGATATTTACCAATGAAGACAATGTCCAGGGAACCCACAATAATGTGTGTCCTTGGTAGGATTGGGTACTTTGCACATTTGAACCGATACGGTACAAATTCCCAGTATCTTGGAATCGATACCGATATTCAAAATTACCAATTTTCCGTACCTATGTGCGCGTTAATAAATATAGTTTTAAATAAAAACATTGCTTTTTTTATTGGAACATTTAAAAATGAGCTGATTATGATCATTTCTATCCAGTGGATACATAATGTTTTATTAGTACATTTTTGAATCAATTTTGCAAAATTACCTGGAGGCCATTTGGCTGGGTGTTATTGTTAGGAATGGAATAATTGAACACATTGGCATTGTCAAGCCTATATTCTTAAGCCCTCTCTACATAATTTGGTGTGATTTTTTTTCTTTTTATGTTTATTTTTTTAATTCAGAAAAATTTAAAATGAATAATGATATGGATGTCTGTGGAAGGCGCTTCCTAGTGGTACCACTGACATATACTTCAGAGGAGCCAGGCGTGCCAAGTTGAACAAAGTTTTAATGTACATATATTTATCAAAGTCTTTCTCGAGCAGAACGTGACTTTTCGGTCACGTCCGTAGCCTCTCTCTCCTCCTGTTCTCGGCCGCTTACTGTTAAAGACAACAGATGATTATATTACCATGTACCACCTGTGTAATCTAATCACCTGCCAGCTGTGTCTTGCCGTCAGCACTGCCACGACCCCCGTCTGATGATGCTCTGTCCTCAGCACCATGGACAGAGGCGGTGACCTTTGCTCCTGCAGGCAGCGCTGGCAACAGCTCCCTCCACACTGTCATTATTCAGTATGATTATAAATCATTAGAAGACCCTTTGTCAGCGCTGATTAGCCAATCCAATCCGTTCCATCAGTAACGCCCACAATACTATACTGAAAATCCAGTCCACATTTTTGCTGTCACCTTAGGAAGGTGGAGCCACCACAGCACATCCTGGAGTGTTTATGGTAGTAAACCCTGAGGTAGAAATGCTTCAATCCTATTTGTCTCAGTACTGGCGCATTTGTGGTTATTTTAAAGATTTTGTGCAATCAAAGTCAACAATTTGGGACGGCGTGGCGCAGTGGAAGATTGGTGGTGCGCAACCCGAGGGTCACTGGTTCAATCCCCACCTAGTACCAACCTCATCACGTCCGTTGTGTCCTGAGCAAGACACTTCACCCTTGCTCCTGATGGGTGCTGGTTAGTGCCTTGCATGGCAGCTCCCTCCATCAGTGTGTGAATGTGTGTGTGAATGGGTAAATGTGGAAGTAGTGTCAAAGCGCTTTGAGTACCTTGAAAGTAGAAAAGCGCTATACAAGTACAACTCATTTATAATTTATGTATTTAATTTCTGAACCACAGAGAAGATTATGAAAGAAGATGTCTTTAATAACAATTCTAAAGGGACAAGCGGTAGAAATTGTATGGATCGATAGATGTCACCCGCAGTTTTGAGGACATATATATGTATATATATATACATATATATATATATATGTGTATATATATATATATATATATATATATATATATATATGTATACATATATATATATATATATATATATATATATATATATATATATATATGTATACATATATATATACATATACACACACATATGTACATGCGTATGTATGCAGTATTCAGTGGCCTAGTGGTTAGAGTGTCCGCCCTGAGATCGGTAGGTTGTGAGTTCAAAACCCCGGCCGAGTCATACAAAAGACTATAAAAATGGGACCCATAACTTCCATGCTTGGCACTCAGCATCAAGGGTTGGAATTGGGGGTTAAATCAGCAAAAATTATTCCAAGGCGCGGCCACCGCTGCTGCCCACTGCTCCCCTCAGCTCCAACCCCTGGGAGCTGAGGGGGATGGGTCAAATGCAGAGAA